>NW_016812512.1:212004-246389 GCF_001698545.2 Rhinopithecus bieti
AAAAAAAAAAAAAAAAAAAAAAAAAAAAAAAAAGCATGTACGGATTAAAGAATAGCTTTCCCACTGCCGCTTGAGCACAACTTGGCATGAGAGATTACTAATACAAAATGGCCTGTCACTAGGAGTTGGGCACTTCTGAGTAAAGCGCCCTGACATTTAAGTTCCTAAAGCTTCAGCTGAGTCTGTCTCTGACTGAGGGTTAAATCCTGCCTTGAGTTTATTTAATCTCTTCTTCAAGCAAAGGAGAGAGGAAATTGAGGCCTGGAAAAGTCGAATAATTTGCCCAAATGTATACAGTTATAAAGGGATGGAGCTAAGATGCCAACTTGTGTCCTTTAGACTCTAGCACCAAGGTGTTCAGCTCCTCTAGGTTCTGTCTGAAGATTTCATTACTGTTTGCAAAGGAATGTTACACACTCAGCAAGGAAAGAAAAATTACACCTGGTTAACACTGGAACTTTTAAGAAATCTTAAAAATTGATGGACCAGAAATGGTCCAGATGATAATAACATAATATGATGAATGAAGAAAATTTCTTGTTGAGGAGAAACTAAAATCTCAGTATATTTATAATTATATTCATCATTCAATGTGAAAGGATAAGAAGAACTCATAAATAGCTTGAGCTTTTAAATGAAAGGATTTGGTAAATAGGGAACTATTCACACAACTGTAGATAAGTAGAACAAAGGGGAAAGTCTTGATGCCTTGAAGAGATGAGTCCAGAACAAGGAAAATAAGTGCCCCTTTACTCTTTGAAGTAGTGGGAGGTAAAATAATGCAATATGTTATCCTTAGAAAGAGGTTTTTAAAATGTTTTCATTGGAGGTTTAGGAATTTCAAGACATTCCTGGACACTGCCTCCCCACCTTAGACACATCTCCACCTATATCATATATTCTAGACAGAAAATTTTAAAAGGAAATATAGAAGTAAAAGCAGATTATGTTTATAGAGCAGCCCCAGGAATTGTGTCCTACAGGTACAAGTAAGGAAAAATAATAACAATCTGGTGCTAGGGATTTATTGATACATGTGGAACTAACTAAAATCAAATCAACAAAGGTTTTTCTTACACAAATAAATCCCCTGCCTGGGTACATATGTAATGGACTCATGGTGCTCTTAGAAAATCTATCTTCAAATCAATCAGAATCAACAATAGTTCATGAGTCAGAAACTCTATGATGAGACACATGTTTTGAGTTTAGAATTTAGATGATTGGAAAAATTTTAGAAATTGTTATTTTTCTAATACCTTATCAAGTTTGAAAGACATGTTCCAACACTCGGTGTTTTGGATCAACTGCAATAATTCAAATGAATGTCATTATTTCATTCTTTCAAACAAATCTGGAAGTTATATTTTGTGAGTAAAGAATAAGACAATTTTTGTTTGTCCTTCAGTTTGCTCTGGGCTAACATTAGAGAAAGAGACATTAAGTTGTCACTGGTCATAATAAAAACAGAAATGCTAGTACAGAGGATGGATGTAATGCAAGCTCAAAAAATGTTAACCAAACAAGTAAGTGAATGGGTGAATTGAATAAATCCTACAAAGAGAAAAAAAGTATGGATCCTGCCTTGAAATTATCTGTGAACTTTTAGCAACTGTGCAATGTATCGCTTCATCAACCCTAATTCTTGACCTATGAACTTTCTATTATGAGACGTGGAGTGGTTTTTAGGCTGCTTTGAAGAAGCCTAGGGCTCCTGAGAAAATTTTTAAGGGATTTCATATACAATTATTCTGAATGAAGATTTAAACTTTCCAAGGAATTCATAATTGTTTTTTAATGTTTCATATATTTGTTATTCTAAATAAAATTTCAACATAAAATATTTCTAATGTTTTTATAAATGACAATCACCACAAGATCCTTGAATACATGAAACTGCTTGAGTGTCTTTTTAAGGGGTCACAGAAGGAGTTTGCAAGGAGAATAAAAGTAAGATGTTAACAAGTAGGAGCTTAACTAGTTTAACCAACACAAGTGCTAAGGAGATCTCATTTATCTTCATTTTTATTGAACTTTTATTTTAAATTCAAGGGTACACAGGACTGAAGCATGTTGGAACTGCAAGGATTTACAATGATAATATAGGTTACCTCCGATTAAATGTATTCAACAGTTTGATAATGATGCAGCTCAGTTTTCTGTGAACACCCTGTAAGCATGGCAACACAGAATGCTGACAATACCTTCTTAACAATTGTAAATTGAAGAAGATTATGAAGGAAAATAGTACTTTGAGAACTCTAAACGCTCCATTATCTCCCAAAATATCCTGGTCATTGAGTTAAACTGCATGTTTTTATCTCTTGCAATCATTTGTTTGATAATTGCCATGGTCCTTAATATTCTCAAAAATTATTCATCCATAACCCAATTTCCTGAGCCTTTGACTATAAAAGATCCTGACACAGAATTAGGCACAGGACAACTGCTATACCAGAACCAAAACATTGTATTTACTTAACGCCAAATACTGATTCCAAAATCAGAACGTTTTCCTGAGAAATTGAAAGCTAAAATCAGGAAATTGCATAACTTTGATGACTCTGTAAGCTTGTTAATACTCTGATTTTTTTATGTTATGAAAAAAATTAAAAATATGAATTTTCATTACATTGGGAGGAAGGGGAAAGAAATCTTCCCTTTCTTTGTTCTTTAACTTTTGTTTTAATTTCAGAGATACATGTGCAGTTTTGTTACACAGGTAAACTTGTGTCATGGGAGTTTGTTGTACAGATTATTTCATCACCCAGGTGTTAAGCCTAATACCCATTAGTTATTTTTCCTGATCCTCTTTCTCCTCTGACACTCTACCCTCAAGTAGGCCTCAGTGTGTGTTGTTCCCCTCTATGTGTCCATGTGTTCTCATAATTTAGCTCCCACTTATCAGTGAGAACATGAGGTATTTGATTTTCTGTGCCTGTGTTAATTTGCTAAGAATAATGGCCTCCAGCTTCATCCATGTCCCTGCAAAGGACATGATCTTGTTCTTTTTTATGTTTGCATAGTATTCTGTGGTGTAAATATACCACATTTTCTTTATACAGTCTATCATTGATGAGCATTTAGGTTGATTCCATGTCTTTGCTATTTTGAATCGTGTTGTAATGAATGTAAACATGTATGTGTCTTTACAAGAGAATGATTTACATTCCTTTGGGTATATACCCAGTAATGGGATTTCTGGGTCAAATGGTATTTCTATCTTTAGGTCTTTGAGGAATCACCATACAGTCTTTCACAATGGCTGAACTAATTTACACTCCCACAAACAGTGTATAAGTGTTGCTTTTTCTCCTCAATCTGGCCAGCATCTGTTATTTTGTGACTTTTTATAATAGGCAGTCTGACTGGTGTGAGATGGTATCTCATTGTGGTTTTGATTTGCATTTCTCTAATGATCAGTGACGTTGAGCTTTTTTTCATATGATTGTTGTTTGCCTGCATGTCTTCTTTTGAGAAGTGTCTGTTCATGTCCTTTGCCCACTTTTGAAGGGTTTTTTTTTTCTTGTACATTTCTTTAAATTCCCTATGGATGCTGAATATTAGACCTTTGTCATATGCATAATTTGAAAAAATTTTCTCCCATTCTGTCAGTTATCTGTTCACACATTTGTTATTTCCTATACTGTGAAGAAGTTCTTTAGCTTGATTAGATCCCATTTGTCAATTTTTGCTTTTGTTGCAGTTGCTTTTGGTGTCTTTGTCATAAAATCTTCACCAATTCCTATGTCCAGAATGGTATTGCCTGGGTAGAAGACCCTATTTTTATGCAAGACTGGAAGGCCTGAAGACTTTAGATTGGCAAAAAAAAAAAAATTTTTTTTTTTTTTTTTTTTTTTTTTTTTTTTTTTTTTTTTTTTTTTGAGACGGACTCTGGCTCTGCCGCCCAGGCTGGATTGCGGTGGCCGGATCTCAGCTCACTGCAAGCTCCGCCTCCCAGGTTCATGCCATTCTCCTGCCTCAGCCTCCCAAGTAGCTGGGACTACAGGCGCCCGCCTCGTCGCCCGGCTAGTTTTTTGTATTCTTTAGTAGAGATGGGGTTTCACCGTATTAGCCAGGGTGGTCTCGATCTCCTGACCTTGTGATGCGCCCGTCTCGGCCTCCCAAAGTGCTAGGATTACAGGCTTGAGCCACCGCGCCCGGCCTATTTCGTTTTATCTTCCAAATTCATGGACTTTGAGTGCTGTACAATGATGTTCTGAAGCCTGAAGTAGTAACTAAAGATTATTGGGATGGGTTTGAGTATGATGTGTCCAATCAAACTAGAATAACTATTTCTGAAGAGAGAGAGAAAGGGAGACAGAGACAGTCACAGAGACACAGAGAGAAAGAAAGAAAGAAAGAGATAAAGATACTAAAGGTTTCATATTATGACTCTATTATCGTAACCGTGTGTGAACATAAATTGCCTTTTGAATAGTGAGGGGCCTGCCGAGAATTAGGTTGAGGAGTGAGAGGCATTTTTCCCCCACACATGCCGTGGTTCTGATAACATTCAGCTTTTAGTAAAGCAAGACAAATTAATTCACATTATGAGTAAATCCTCTGTAGAATTTTTGTTTCAAAAAATGTAATCATATTTTCATTTTTATAGAAAACAATGCTAGTTAATGCCTTGTGGATTCCATGAGACTATAGGCAGAATACCGTGAAGAACACTATAATAACTTGTAATTTAAGATTTATTGGGCACAGAAAATATGTTTCACACTGCCAACTGGCAGAATTAGATGAACCTTTTGCTTAGAGGAGTTACAAAATAAGAGCAGTGCACATTGTTAGAGAAAGGACCTAAATGTTCATAGCTTAGTACGTTAATTGTCCAAGTGGAAAATAGCTCACATTATTCCTTGAGTTCTGTGTTTTAAATTTAAAAAAATCTATTATGAATGTTATGTTAATCTTAGCAACAGCACATGTTAGATAATTATGAAGTAAGACTTACATTAGTTAAGAATTGACAAACTGCCTCAGATAGTAGTAACTATTCAGTAAACACTGATTAAATACATGTTTAAATTAAATAATACAATTTTGATTACTTATTTTTGCTTAGCATTCTACTTAGACAGTTAATCTACCACACAAAATTTCAAAATTAAAAATGACCCAATTTACATAATTGTCTTATTGACTGCCCCCTAGTGATTGTAAAACAAAACTTAATTATCTTATTAAGAGAAAGATGACCCCACCTTTTAACTAAAGTTATCGTTTTTTTCATCGGGGTTATTTTGTAACCCTTCTAAGCACATTTTGCTGAAATGTACAAAAGTTTTCTGGCCAATACTTCTATGTGGAGAATATACTGCATACAATATGAGTGTGTACAGAAAGTGAAGGTAGAGAATATGTGAGCAATTAATGAAAGTGAATGGCTGTTTAAATTCCATTTTAAATACAAAGTTTATTAAGAAAATACTATAAACTGAGAATCATATTACACACTGAGGATCCAAGCTGTCGTGAAATACAAATCAATGGCAGTAAAACAGTGAGCAAACTAAGTCGCTCTGGAAAGAGGATACTTAAGCTCTCTAAAAATTATGGTTTTGAGGTTAGAGGATGTGAGAAAGAGATAAGGTTACTCACCTCCCCGATACTGGTATAAAATTAATAATTTTCAAAAGATTTACTTTATAATTATGTATACTTTCACTAATCTGTATGAAGGCTTCTAGCTTCATTTTTTGTTTATTGGCAGAATTCTTTCCAACATTGTAAAATATTTAAAACAAAAGAAAATGGAAAGAACTTTATAAATACCTTATACCCACCACCTGGATTCTATGTGACTTACTTTATCTTATACCAAGCAAAGTATTCATTTTCTATATATTTACTCATCAGCTTTTAAAATGCAGTTGAAAGTAAATTGAAAACAACACTACATTTTCTCATAAATACTTAACATTTATGTCATTAAATAGACACTTCATTTGTTCGTAGTATTTTTATTCAAAGCAAAATAGATTGAAATGCATAGGTACGTATTTTCTGAGTTTAGCCAATCTTTCTGAAGATAGAGAACATCAAGATCACCTCCAAAACTGTTCCCTTCCTTTCCCAATAAATTCCTACACTCATACTCAGAGAAAATGGATGGTTCTGATTTTTTTCCAGCATAGATTAGTATTGCCTGTTTTAGCTTATCATTAAAACTGAATTACAGATATAAATTTTTTGGATGTATGGCATGATTCCCTAAAGGTAATACTGTCAAGACTCATTAATGTCATTGCTCGTATCAGCAGGTACTACCTTTTCTTATTGCTAAGAAACTTTTCCAGCCAGCGCGGTGGCTCAAGCTTGTAATCCCAGCACTTTGGGAGGCCGAGTCAGGTGGATGATGAGGTCAGGAGATCAGGACCATCCTGGCCAACATGGCAAAACCCCGTTTTTACTAAAATACAAAAAATTAGCTGGGTGTGGTGGTATGTGCCTGTAGTCCCAGCTACTGGGAAAGTGAGTCAGGGGAATCACTTGAACCAGGAGGCAGAGATCGCAGTAAGCTGAGATCACACCACTGCACTCCAACCCCGCGACAGAGCGAGACTCCGTCTCAAACAAAACAAAACAAAAGTTTCCATTTTATGAGTATACCAAAGCTAGTTGTGATGTTGACAGACAAATGTCTGTGGGTCTCTTGGATTTCTGCACAAATACAGCAAGTGAGGCATTAACTGCTCTTTGATCTAGGCTATTTTTACAAGATGTTTGTATAGCACACAGCCTTGGAACATAGAGATAATATTTTTCTCCAGAGCAAAGAGCAAGCTTACTGTCAATTATAAAAGATCCAAGTTCCCTAAGCTCAAGGTTCCTATCCCATATGCAACTCATTGTCTGTGCACGTATCATTTAGTCCTGTTCACATCACCTTCTGAGAAGCCATGGGAAAATGTTGCCACTCCAGCTACTGCGATTGCTGTGAGTAAAAACACATTATTGTTCTATGACCCAGAGTCTACTATCTCCTACCAGCATCCATGAACTACTTTGTTATTTGTAAGTAAAGTAAGATCTCAGACCTTTCAAAGATTTTGACAAGCGGTAGACTTTGATATTCCCACCAGCAATATATGAGAGCTCTAGTTATGCCACAAGCTGGCCAATATTCAATGTTTTCAGTTTTTAGATTTTATCTATCCTAGTAAGTATTTGGTGGTATTTGACTTTGATTTCCATTTGTATTTATTCAATAAATGATGAGGATAAAGACTCTTAGGTATTTTTTGGGCATTCATAAATTTTAATAAAGCTTCTGTCCGGGTATTTCGCCCATCTTTTATTGTTTTATTTTATTTATGAAAACAAAAAATGAAGTATAGGTATAGACATAGATTGTGGATGTATGTTTTGTTCAATATATGTTTTGTTGATTTGTTTTCTACAAATTGTGCCTTGCCTATTCACTTTCTTAAGGGTATATTTTGATCAACAAAGGTATTAATTTTGATATTTAGTGTATCTTTTTCCTTTATAAACTATATTAAGAAAAAAGAAACTTCTGCCTGCCACCAGTACACAAAATAACCTCCGATTCTTGCATTTAAAAGATGCTATCTATTTAATTGAAACTTTTACTTTGAGATAATTGAAAATTCACATGCCCTTGTAAGAAATAAAACAGTGTGACCCCCTGTACCCTTTACCTAGTTTTCCTCAATGATAACATTTTGCAATACTATAGTAAAATATCACAACCGGGACATTGATAATGGCACAGTCAAGATACAAAACGTTTCCATCATCACAAGGATTCCTTATGTTGCTCTTTTATAGTCGCCCTCACCTCTCTCCCACCTCCATTCCTTCCGAAACCCCAGACAACCAGTAATCTATTTTCCATTTTTATAACTTTGCATTTTAAAGAGTATCATATAAATGAAATCATAGAGTAAGCAACCTTTTGGGATTGGCTTTTTCAACTTATGTAATTCTCTGGAGATTCCTGGGTGTATTGTTTGTTCTTTCTTATTGCAGAGTAGTATTTCGTGATATGGTAGGACCATATTTGTTTAACCATTCACTCTGAAAAACATCTGGGTTGTTGCCAGTTTTAGACATGACTAGTAAATCTACAAGTTTTTGTGAGGATATAAGTTTTTATTTCCCTGGGTTACATACCCTAGAGTATAATTGTTGAGTCATATAGTAGTTGCATGTTGAGTTTTCTCTAAGAAACAAGCAAACTACTTTTCCAGAATGGCTGGACCATTTCGCATTCCCACCAACAATGCATGAGTGGTCCAGTTTCTCTACATCTTCTCCGGCATTTGCGTTGTTGCTATTAAAAAAAAAAAAAAAAAAAAAAAAAAATTACTCATTCTGAATGCTGTGCAAGTGTTCTTTCTAAAAGGTAATTTGATTTTTTACACTACTCAATTCTGTTAACATGTGCTGTTTTTAATTGTATCATCTATACTTGGGGTATATAACATGAGGTTTTGATATATATAGTGAAATAATTGCTACAGTCAAGCAAATTAACATTTATTTACCATAGTTACCTATTTTATGGTAAAAGCCCCTAAAATCTACTTTCTTGGCAAATTTTCGTTAAGCAATATTGTTAACTACAGTCCTCAGAGTCCACAAATTGCATGTTTGTACCCTTTGACCTTTATCACCCCATTTCCTTCCCCTCCTTGTGCCTAGTAACCAAAATTCTACTCTCTGTTTCTATGTATTTGACTTTTTAAATATACTTTCAGCCATGAGCTTGAGTATGTGTCAGTTTTGTCATATTAACATGATATGTGGGAGAATTCAAAAAAAGAGAAAGTTATATGAAAATTAAAATCCATCAGAAAACTTAAACTTCCCAAGTGTTCTCCATTTTTCCTCTGTAGCATTTTCAGTTTGTAATTATATATTTATTACATGACTGTGTGAAATTAGGTCATTTATTTTCTTCCCTTTTATACTGAACTTCCCCAGTAGAGAGCAAGAATCCTGGTTCCTGCCTTGTGCCCTGCTGTATGGCTTGTGTCTGGTATATAAGAACACCTGATAGAAATTAATAAACAATTACTGAATGTTAATATGCTTCCTAAATATGTTAATTTCTTGAATATAAAATTATTCCATAGATTATCTTAAGTAGTCGTTATGTAAATAATTGTTTAAAAACTGTGTCAGTGAGCATTATATAATGTTTAAACTTTGCAAAGTGCATTAGCTTAATTCATTTTTATTACATATACAACAATTGGAAAGGCCTGAGTTAACTCCTACTAGTTTTTACCTATCAGAGAAAATTCTATTCTTATTCAAAGTGGGGCTTTTTCCTTTAAAACATTTCTAAATTTTAAAACTTAAAAAATCTGACCTCCAATACAAATAAAAAGTTCTTTTCATAATTATATGCAATAGCTCTGATAGAAACATATAGGACTTGTTCAATATTCTTTGCTTCAGACACATTACACATGAAGCTTCCCAAGAGAGAACTTAAATTTATTCTTAAAATTCCCCAATAGAAAAGATGGAGCTATCTTTGTTTTACTCTCCCGTCTTAATATATGATCCGTGGTACATACTTGATTTTGTCAGTTCCCTGTTTACATTTTCTTGCCCTATTGCACTGCAGCTCTTGCCAGCATGCATATATTTTGCNAAAGTGGGGCTTTTTCCTTTAAAACATTTCTAAATTTTAAAACTTAAAAAATCTGACCTCCAATACAAATAAAAGTTCTTTTCATAATTATATGCAATAGCTCTGATAGAAACATATAGGACTTGTTCAATATTCTTTGCTTCAGACACATTACACATGAAGCTTCCCAAGAGAGAACTTAAATTTATTCTTAAAATTCCCCAATAGAAAAGATGGAGCTATCTTTGTTTTACTCTCCCGTCTTAATATATGATCCGTGGTACATACTTGATTTTGTCAGTTCCCTGTTTACATTTTCTTGCCCTATTGCACTGTAGCTCTTGCCAGCATGCATATATTTTGCCTGAGAGCTATCCTGGCCGGCAATGTCTTCTTGCCATCTATATTGCAGTCTAGAAGTGCCAGAGAATGAATGCCTCTCCAAGTGTAGATCTCTAACAAAGACTAACAGCAGTTGATTTAGGAACATCACAGTTCCCTTATGTCTTCATTGGGATAACTCTGAAGCATGTGCCCTATCCTGACTTCCAGAGTTCTTCCAGTGGTGTTGAGCTCTACTAACCAACCATACCACTTGCTTTAAAGTGAGTGCTTTGTTAGTTGCCTTCATTCCGCAATCCTCTGCTGCTGTTTTTGAGAATCACACCCAAAATAAATTACATCTTAATCTTTGTCTCAGCCTGTTTTGGAGGAACACAAACTAACATACAAATTCACATTTGAAGAAATAAAACTGAATTGGAGTTATTACTTTCACTCCAAATATCCCTAATTCTGAGGAGTGTAATGCAGTGACTTTAATAAGGGAGCCAGTACAAATAGAAAACAGTTGTTTCCATCCCCTTCCCTGCTATCCTATTAAAACCACTTTGTCAATTCATCCCTCTCTCTGCATTAAAGCTTATGAGAGTCCCATATCTTTTATCTTCACCTTGACGTTTAATAAATAGTTTCATATTCAACTATTAAAGGCTACAATTTTTGTAGCCCCACATAGAGGCTGATCAGTCTCAGAAATCTGCACTGGAGAAAGAGGTAGGGTTTCTTTCTTTCCTATTTATCTACTTTACTCATCTTCTGTTCCTCCCACTCCTCCACTCTCTCTGCTGTCTCCAGCTCTTCAAGGTTGAAACAGGGAAAGAGAAAAAAGAATCAAATGGGATGTTAGACTGGAATGTTATAATCTGAAATGGTGTAACTGACGCCACAGGACCAATTCTTCCGCTCCTTGGAGTACGATGGGCTCCTCAGAAATCCAACTGCACCTCCTGCTTCAGACCTTACTCATCACTCTTGCCTATGGTGATAATACAGTCTCCCACTGCCAGTTTAAAAGTTTTGCTCATTCCATCCTTTGCCTTTCCTTCTGCATCCGACAGTACAGACCAGCCTCTTTCAACCAGGTTCATCTTTCCTCACCAGGAAGCCCTTTGGGGTGTGATCATTTTCCAAACAATCGAAGGCCAGATAGCTTCTAGAGTTCCAAGAGACCTCTGGAAATAGTACCCTTGGTTTGGGATGAGCAGAAATAGAATTCACTTTCATCAAAAGCCTCTTGGCTCTTCTTTCTATAAGGTCCACTACAGGCAGCTCAGCCTATTGGCATGGGACTTTTTTTTTTTTTTTTTTTTTTTTTGGACAGAGTCTCGCTCTGTCGCCCAGGTTGGAGTGCAGTGGAGCAATCTCGGATCACTGCAAGCTCCGCCTCCCGGGTTCACGCCATTCTCCTGCCTCAGCTTCCCAAGTAGCTGGGACTACAGGCACCGCCATCAAGCCTGGCTAATTTTCGGATTTTTTTTTTTAGTAGAGACGGGGTTTCACGGTGTTAGCCAGGATGGTCTCTGTCTCCTGACCTCGTGACCCTCCTGCCTCGACCTCCCAAAGTGCTGGGATTACAGGCATGAGCCACCGCGCCCCACTGGCATCGGACTTCTACAAGTGCAAGTCAACACAAAATCCTATGCCCCTGACTGTAGGGAGGGCAAATTCTCTGAAGTTCTCTGCCCACCGGCTTGCTCCAGGTTAGTCTTCTTGTTGGCAGGAAGCACACCCACACTCTGTCAGAAAATTTTTATAGCCTCCTAACTTGGCTCAAGGTATGGAGAAGAAAGGAGAAATCTACAGCTTTTCTCACAGAAACCTATCCTCATGGTCTTTCCATTATTGCTCTTCTTTTTTCTCCTAGTATTGGCTTGAGGCAGGTCATAGACAAATGCTTATCTGTCTTTTGGGGCAATCCCTTAGCATGTTCTGCACAGCTGGCCTGGCAACTCGCTTTCAAATTAATGGGTATTTAACATCCTCTCTTTGATCTCTGTAGCTCCAGGTGAAATTCCGAGACAGCAGGAAGAGTTCTACTTTGACATTCTGCAACAATTCGAATTCACATACTAAATTAAAAAAAAAAAAATTATTTATTAGGTTTTACTACATTCCAAACTTTGGGCCATATCTTGACCGACCATACGTTATCAAGTTAGAATTGTCTTTTAAAATACATCATCGGATAGCTTTTTATCATTGACACAAGTTAGGAACTCAGTTTACATGTATTTTCCATGAAACTATTATTTTTTTAAGCATTGGGACCAACCTATAAGAATATACTGGTAAAGTATGTCTAAGAAAATGCCTGGGCATTTTCTGATTTTTTTTTTTTTAAAGTTAGAAATGTCTTATTATAAAATATATTGTGAGTCCTAAAATGACAAAAAGAAATATTCATGTCATATTCTGAAACTCACATTACTCACATTAGATTTATAAATTCAACACTAAATATCATTTTAAGTCTTCCACTACTTTTATATATTTTCTACTTTTAATTATGAATAAATATTAAAGGCATACACAATTTATTTTTAGATATAAAATTAGCTAGATCAGAATATAGCAGCTGTGTTTTAAGAAATCTTCAAAGGGCTAATATTCTTGGAGCTAATTTTGCATTAGACCGATTAGTAACACCTGTTAATTGATTTGGCAACTATTTAATAATTACTCCAAAACTGGATAAAACTGTGGGCTAGCTCACTACTAGTTTACTTTGTGGTTTCCAGTATCAATAATACATTTTCAAAAATGTTCACATTTTGTTTAAAGCTGAAAGATTGATCTGACTTGTGGTTGCAAAGATACTGAATCCAGAGGTATAGTGTTTATGTGCTGATATTAAGAATAATGATTTTTATAGAAACTCATAAGTAAAGATACATGCATTGTCTCTTTTTCTCTTATCTCAAGTTGTGAAGCAAAGCCCTTCTTAAATCAGAAGGCTATTTAGGACATTCATCTTACTGAAAGTCAAAATGATTATTTGCCCATGTGGGATATTGCTTTCTGATAAATAAACATGGGCTTCAGAGATTTATAGAATTAGATATGGCTCTTGATAGTGTAATTTTCCCCCATTTCTCTTTAAATTTATAATTCCTTGAGATGTTAAAAAATCATCAATTAATTTTAACTAGTCATTTGCAGTAATATGGGAATTTATGGCATTTTTCTATAGTAAAGGCTAAAATTGGCCTTTCAATTGTAGATGTTAAATAGTCCTTTAAAATTTCATATTTATGTATTATTATTTTAGTGAGTAAAAATGGTTAAATGAATTTGCTTGAAAATAAATTTTATGTATTCTCTGTCAATGGCTTTTCTGTGTTTACAAATAGAAAGTTGCCTTTTCTCAAAGTCAGGTGGTATACTGAACCTGAATTCTAAGAGTCACGCTGTGTTCTTTCTCACTTCTATCATCAGCAGTAAGGATCTGCAATTAGAACTTATCTGACCATCTGGGTAGCAGATGAGGCACACAAACACTTCTGATTGCTCTTAACTACGTTATCAACTTTGCATGATATCAGCAACATTATTTTGTTTCTAGCAAAACCTTACAAAAATAAGTGAAATAGCTTACATTATTATTGTCTCACATTTAAGGTGTTCTAGCATTCTCAGGCCAATACATAATGAGCAAGAAGAGAAAATGAAAAATCAGTGGTATGGTTTGCTGTGTACCCATCCAAATTTCATCTTGAACTGTAGTTCCCATAGTCCGCACGTGTTGTCAGAGGGACCCAGTGGGAGATAATTGAATCATGGGGGCAGTTACCCCCATGGTGTTCTCATGATAGTGAGTTCTCAGAACATCTGATGGTTTCATAAGGGGTTTTTGCCACTTTGCTCGGTACTTCTTCCTGTCGGACGTGAAGAAGGTGCCTTGCTTCCTCTTTGCCTTCTGCCATGATTGTAAGTTTCCTGAGGCCTCCCCAGGCCTGGGGAACTGTGAGTCAATTAAATATCTTTCCTTTATAATTTACCCATTCTCAGGTATGTATTTATTAGGAGGGTGAGAACAGACTAATACAGTAAATTGGCACTGGGTAGTACAGTGCTGCTTTAAAGATACCCAAAAATGTGGAAGTAACTTTAGAACTGGGTAACAGGCAGAGAGGTTGGAACAGTTTGGAGGGCTTAGAGGAAGACAGGAAGATGTGGGGACATTTGGAACTTCCTAAACTTGTTTAACAGCTTTGACCAAAATGCTGATAGTGATGTGGACAATGAAGTCCAGGCTGAGGTGGTCTAAGATGTACATGAAGAACTTCTTGGAAGCGAGCAAAGATGACTTTTGTTATGCTTTACCAAAGAGACTGGTGGCATTTTACCTTGCCCTAGAGATCTGTGGAATTTTGAACTTGAGAGAGGTAATTTAGTGTATCTGGCAGAAGAAATTTCTAAGTGGCAAATCATTCAAGAGGAAACAGAGCATAAAAGTTGGGAAAATTTGCAGCCTGATGATGCAATAGAAAAGAAAAACCTATTATCTGGGGAGAAATTCAAGCCCACTGCAGAAACTTGCATAAGTAATGAGGAGTCAAATGTTAATCACCAAGATAATGGAAAAAATGTCTCTGGACATGTCTGAGACCTCTGCGGCAGCCCCTCCCCTTATAGGCCTAGAGACCTAGGAGGAAAAAATGGTTTTGTGCATCAAGTGCAGGGCCTTGCTGTTTTGTGCCCTGCATCTCAGCTGTGGCTAAAAAGGGCCAACATACAGCTCAGGCTGTTGCTTCAGAGGGTGCAAGTCCCAAACCTTGGTGGCTTGCATGTGGTGTTGGGCCCGAGGGTACACAGAGGTCAAGAATTGAGATTTGGGAACCTCTGTCTAGATTTCAGAGGATGTATGGAAATGCATGGATGTCCAGGCAGAAGTGTGCGCTGAAATGGAGCCCTCATGGAGAATCTCTGCTAGATCAATACAGAAAGGAAATGTGGGATCAGAACCCCCACACTGGGTCCCCACTGAGGTACTGAATAATGAAGCTGTGAGGAGAGGGCCACCATGCTCCAGGCCTCAGAATGGTAGATCCACCAACAGTTTGCACCATGCACCTGTAAAAGCCAAAGACTCAATGCCAGTCTGTGACACCAGCCAGGAGAGGGTATGTACCCTGCAAAAGCACAGGGGTGGAGCTGCTCAAAACCATAGGAATACCTCTTGCATCAGCCTCATCTGGATGTGAGACATGGAGTCAAAGGGGATCATTCTGGAACTTTAAGGTTTAATGACTGCACTGTTGGATTTTAGATTTGCATGGTACCTGTAGCCCCTTTGTTTTGGCCAATTACTCCCATTTGGAATGGATATCTTTGCCCAGTGCCTGTACCCCCATTGTATGTAGGAAGTAACTAACTTTCTTTTCATTTTATAGGCTCATAGGTGGAAGGGACTTGTCTTGTCTCAGATGTATCTTTGGACTTGGACTTTTGGGTTAATGCTGGAATGAGTTAAGGCTTTGAGGGACTGCTAGAAGGGCATGATTGTGTTTTGAAATGTGAGGACATGAGATTTGGGAGGGGCTGGGGAAGAATGATTTGGTTTTCCTGTGTCACCACCCAAATCTCATCTTGAATGGTAGTTCACATAATCCGTATGTGTTGGGGTGAGGGCTGGTGAGAGGTAATTGAATCATGGGGCAGTTATCCTCATGCTGTTCTTGTGACAGTGAGTTCTCACAAGATCTGATGGTTTCATAAGGGGCTTTCCCCCTTTGCTCAGCAATTCTCTTTCTTGCCTCCTTGTGAAGAAGGTGCTTTGCATCCCTTTTGCCTCCTGCCATGATTGTAAGCTTCCTGAGGACTCCCTACCCATGCTGAAATGTGAGTCAATTAAACCTCTTTTCTTTATATGTTACTCAGTCTCAGATATGTCTTTATTAGCAGCATGAGAACAGACTAATACAATCAGTAAGCGAAAATGGAAAATCAACAAGGTTTCTCTGCAGGGACTGAAAAAGGAGGATCAATTTAGCCTTTGGTAGCCTGGGTCTGAGCAGCATGGCAAGAGAAGGAGGAGGAGTATGAAGTGTAGCATATGATGTTAGGCATCTACTTCACTGCCTTTTTAAAAAATTAAGTAAAAATTTAAAAGAAGTCTTCAGTAAGGCTTATATTAATTTTTTAAGACTTTTGTCATTAAAAAAAATTTTTTTATGAGGCAAGGTCTTACTATGTTGCCTAGACTAGTCTCAAACTCCTGGGCTCAAGCAATCCTTCTGTCTCAGCCTTCCAAAGTGCTGGGATTACAGACATGATCTACCATGCCCAGTGAAGATTTTTGTAATATAATTGATATTTTATTTGGATGTGTCAGGCATTAGTGACAGTCAAACAATGTGCAGGATACATATTAAATTCTAACAGAATTAAAGTTTCTGCTCTTATTATCTAGTATACAGCTTAAAGAACTATCAGAAGGGACCAAGCCCATTTTTGTCTTACCTATAATTAACATTTTGTTGACGTTTGTAAAGGTGCCATTCAAGGAAAGTTGCTTGCCTACTTGGCTTCTTCATATTTGGGGTTCATGTTTACAGTTATTTCTCATCACACACTCACACTGGATTTTGTGCTATTTTGTTTAGTAACATATATTTACTTTCTATTTGGCAATACAGAGTACCATAAATTTACTGGCTAAACCTCGCCATCCCCCACAATCCACACACAAATTTATTATCTTACAGTATTAGAGGTCAGAAGTTCAACAGAAATCTTGCCAGGCTAAAATCAAGTTATTTGCTGGGCAGAGTTCCTTTCAGGAGGCTCTAAGGGAAAGTTTTTTTCTTTCCTTTTCCAGCTTCTACAGAGCCCTTATTTCTTGGCTCATGGCCTTTCCTTCATATGCAAAGCCAGCAATGTTTGGCTAAGTCATTATGTCACATCTCTCTGAACTACTCTTCTGCCCTCCTCTTTTTCCACTTTTAAATTTATGTGATCATATTGGACCCACCTGGTAATTCAGTGTAATCTGCCCATCTCAAGTTGAGCCCATTAGAAATGTTTATTGCATGTGCAATCTTAATTTTCTTTTGCCATGTAGGGTAACATAATTCACAGGTTCTGGGGATTAGAGTGTGGATACCTTTGGAAGGTCATTATTCTGCCTACCAACTCCTATACCTGCCAACCGATTAGGTTTCGCTGTGAATAATAAAGACTAAAAATAATAATGACTTAAATAAAACAAGTTTATTTTTCTATCACATAAATGTCCTAATACAATGATTAGCATGTTTGTATTATAGATGTTGAAACTAACACTAATAACTTCAATGAATCATATGAATTATGGATATTATAAAAATATGAGTTTATTTTCATTTTAGCAAAAGTGCAAAATTCTAAAATAGGTTTATTTTATGTATATATGAAGTTATTACAACCAGTCATTTTATTAAGTTTGTAAAAAAAAAAAAAAAAAAAAAAAAAACCCAGTAACAACAAAAAACTGAGTTCCAAAGGGAGACAGGAAGAGCAAAAGCAAAGATCACTTTTCAATCATTTGCATGAACATCACATAGCAACTTGCAGTGATACCAATGACAAAAACGTGTTTATTAGGAGGTTTAAAAAAGGTAATGAGATTTCTTGGCTATTTAAAATGTTTATGAGAAACTGAAGCCCTGAAAATACCCTAGTGGACAGGAACAATAAACTAATTATTGGAAGGTGACATTTAATAGGGATAATGTGATTTTAAAAATATGAAGGGACAGTATAAGGACATAGTATTTTAATAGAAACATCTGTTTAATTTTCTTAAGCTGGTAGGAAACACAGGATGTGATAGTAATGTACTAGCCAGATGCTAATTACAACCTAATTTTAATGAATAGCATCATATAGAGAATATTCCTTAAAAAATGTGGGGAGTGTGGCACTCTGGGCTGTTCCTTCTATACCTGAATATAAAGTACAATTCTGGACGCAGTTACAAGAAGGGCACATTTAAGCTGAAACATTTCCAGAAGAGAATAAACCTGAGAATGAAAAGCCTGACACTGTGCCAGTTCTGAAATCAGAACTGTGTGTCTTGTGGAGATAAACATATAGGGAATGTGATAGCCGTCTTAAAATATCTACAGAATATCAGATAAAGAACATTTAGACCTGATCCATGTAGTCTCAAGGGACAGTTCTCAGACCAAAGTGAAAATTTTTGGTTTAATTTAAACTCAATACTTTTCTAATAACTAGAGATTTGAGGAAGTAGAATAGACTACATCAATGGGAAGTGGATGATCCATCACAAGATTGTCCCTGCACAAACTAAGAATTTATTTCCAGAAACACTTTCAGAGAAGACTTAGGGCTAATCCTCAGATGTCCTCTAAGCTTCCTTGACCAATCCCTCCTATATTAGTACTGAGGAAAGCACGAATGCTACACTAACATATGGCATTCTTATTCTTTCTTTTTCTTTTTGATATTCTATTTCTTAGAGTTTGTTACATTATTTTAACTAGTATACTAGAAATAGAATTTTGCACATTTTATTTAGCCAATAAAAATGAAGTATATTTTGTTTATTACCGGTGTTAGGGCGTATGGTAAAGAACATATAGCATTGAACTCAGAACTTCAAATACAATTCTGTAAGCATGATAACAAGAATTATCTTCACAGTTATCTGAAGGATTTCCTTCTTTATCTGATATGACAGTAACTAAGACTGACAATTTGGATAACCCATGGACACCCCCAAAATTATGGGAAAAATGAAGCCCTAAAACTTAGGAATACATTTTGGGACCAGTAGGATAGGGGTTTTATCTATTTTGTTTGAGTAGGTACAGCTATAAAACACTAGCTTATATTAGGTCAATGCTTCCACCAAGAAAAAAATTTGAAATCTAGAAAACATGCATACAACCCTCACAACATCACAACCAACAACAACAAACAACATATAAGCTGTTTCAAGGCAGTGAAAAGAAACAATGATATTTAAGTGGCCAGGACCCCAGGAAGAAGGGAAATACATCATGGCAAGTCCCAAATTGTCTGACACTTTCCCATCCAAGCATTTTCAACCAAGCAGAAAAACAGTGGCTCAGTGATTTCTGCAGTCTCATAAGGCTGAGTAGGCAAAAATTGAAGTTTAGGGTTACCAAGGCAGCCATCACATTAAAAGTAAAGATCCAACAGAAAGTAATCTGTAGAAGTATAAGTCTGATATTTTGTGCATTTTGTTTTCCCTCAAAGCATTCTACTGATCCCTAAAGTGTGCACCAGATGTTAAGAACTTAAGCAGAAATTGATGTATAAAAGTCTAAAAAATAAATCAGGGACTTCAGTAGTCCCAAATGGATGAAGAGACAAAAATTGGAGCTTATTGCCTTTCAAAGAAAATAGGCACTGGTAATCAAACCTAGACTTTCAATTGATTGGTACTCTAAGGACCACACTCTGTAAGTAAGAAAAAACAAAAATAGAGAAGCCTTAAAAAATAAACGACAACCAAACTGAAGCATAGTCTTTAATCAACTCAATCTCTGACTGAATTAAGGTGATTTTTTTAAATCAATGTAACTGTTTTCCAAAGAAACCTAAATCTCCTCTAAATAAGATTGGCATCATTCAAAGGCTAAATTGCTTTTTTTTAATGCACGATGTCTGAAATTTTATTTTAAAACACACAAGCTGTGCTAAGAGAGCAGACCAAATAGATGAAAATCAAGATGAAAAAAACCAAAGAACGTAAAACTGAAATCGATCTATAGGCTATTCAGATACTAGGATATTAGACACTATGCAAATGTGATATCAATATATTAATGGCTAAAATGATAAAGGTACAGTGAAAAGTATGATTCAAGCATTATAAAAATAGAAGACAAGGTGGAAAGTTATACCTGAAATGTATAATCCACAAAGAAGAATTAAATAGGAATATTAGAACTGAAAAACATCATAAATGAAGTTAAGAAATCAATAAAGTGTTTAACAGCATTCTAATTAGATAGCAGTTGGAAAAATCCAAACTAAATCAAGGGGAGTAAAAGGGTACAAATACAGAACTGTGCATCAGAACCAAGTAAAACAAAATTATTTTTACCATGTGTGTAATTTGTATTCAGAAAAATCAAAACAATATTTGAAAATATAGTGACCACAACTTTTCCAAGCTAAAAAACATTAAGCCACAGATGAAAGAAGCTCTATGTCCTGCATAAAAAGATAAATAAAATTAAAATCACACATAATAATATCATTCAAAAGCTTCTAAAAGATAAACAATTGGAAGGAAGAAAGAAAATAAAGATAAGAAAGGAAAGGGTCACATTCTATAAGTAAGAACAAACAAAAATATAGAAGCCTTATAAAATAAACAACAACAGAACTGAAGCACAGTCTTTAATCAACTCAATCTCTGACTGGATTAAGGTGATTTTACCTTCAAAGGAGAAACAACACTGACAGTGGACTTTTAAACAAAAATGACTGTGGCCAGAAGAAAATGGAATGATATATCTAAAGAGGTGAAGACAAATAAAATAACCCAGAAAAAAATACTTGTCATAAGAAAAGCTAAATAAAGACATTTTCAAGTGAATAAAAACTGTGCTAATTCATTATTTGCAATATGCCATGTGAAACTTGTGAGGTTCAGGTAAAATAATGTCTACAGGAAATTTTATACCTTAAATGCATATGTTAGAAAGTAAGAACACTTTTTTAAATCTCTATTTTTATACTTGTTTATGTATTTCCAGAAGTTTTTATTCACAGAACAAATGACACCTTCATATGACAAGGCACTGCCAGCCTAATTGCTGTATTTCTGATCACTAACAAAGTCCTCTCGTGTTAGATGGATATCCCTTTGGGAAACTACTAAAAATGTGGGCTCAATTGCTGAATTGTCTTTGGAGTAGATTAGATTTGTTACAACTGTATTGTGATGTGCTTCTACTGATGTATTAGCTGGAGTGTGTGCACTGGGAGGAATCTGTATTCTAATATAGCTTCTTTGTGGCATGTGGCTTGGGTCATAAGTTGAAGATGGTGGCTGACATGGCTCGGTGGACAGATAGGTTGCTTCAGCATCTTCATTTTCTGCAATATTGTTGTCTTCTTCAATTCCAACAGATACTAGTTGAGGCAGCTCCCTATTCTTTAAACCAATATGAGTATATTTTGCCTTTTACCTTACATACTTTCTGTGTTTCACATTTTCATCAATGAGTTGTCCAAATATTATTATGACATCTATTTAAAACTGTGGAGTATAAACAGGGCTTGATCATCTTGTGAAATCACCCAGCATGATCTTCATTGTCTGAATATAAAAACATTTTCTAAGTACAATTCTCCAAATGGGCAGGACCAAGTATTTTCTTGCTTAATAGCTTCGTTATCACCCAGCTGTTTCATAAGCATTTCTAACTGATCCTTTAGCTTTGATAAAAATGTACAACACTCAGGAGTTTTACTATCAGTCTTCATTTTGGTTTGCATTGCATAGAAACAACAGCAAGAGAGCACCACAGGGTCCTGTTTGTCATGCTCCTGAGCTGTTCTCATATGATGCTGTATGCTCTTAAACTGGGGAGGAAGTGGGGAAAGTAGAGCAATCATGAAGATCTCTATTCCAGGAGTTATCATTTCCTCTGCAGATCACATTTTTATGAATAAAAATAAAAATAAGTTATTGGAATGAATAAGTGATATAGCAAAGATTCTGAATTCAGCCAATATAAAGATCCATTTTACTTTTATATACTGACAGTTAGAAAATGTGATTAAGAAAAGATACCTTTACTATGACATGATACACGAAATTTAAGATATGTAGTCCAAAATTACAAAATGTTTTGGAAACATTAGAAATAAATGTAAGACCTTAAACTATATTATCAACATGGATGGAAAATAATATATTAAAGGCATTACTTTTCCTCAAATTGTTCTATTGATCAATTTGATAGGTTGATCCTACAATGTATATGGAATTGAATGCTCTAAGAGTAGCCAAGATGATTTGAAGACAAAGAATCAGATTAGAAACACTGCACATCTAAACATCAAGAAGTGCCAGTGACTGATACAAGTTGATATTATGAAAAGATAGACAAATACACAAATGGAGGTGACTAGAGCAATAGTTGGCAAACCATGACCTGTGATCTGGATTCTGCTTTTGTAAATAAAGTTTTATTGGAATGGAACTATAACCATTCATTGACATATTGTCTGTGGTTGCTTTTTCATTACAATGGATAAGTTGAGTAATTGTGACAGAGAACATATGATGCACACTGCTTGAAATATTTAATATATGTTCCTTCAGAAAGTTTGCCTGCCATGGGCTAGAGAGTTTAAAAACATACTTGAGTGCATGTTACCACTTGGCCTATGACAAACGTAACACTGCCTGTGAGGAAAGTAAGATCTTTTCAATAAATTGTACCAGGTCATACAGAAATGCTTAGAGAAAATGTAACTCTTGACTCACTCTTCACATCACATCCAAAAACTAATTCCAAGATTAGTTCAGATACAAATGTAAAAGGTCAAATTTATGTAATAAATTTATAAATTAATGAGATCAGAATATATTTACAACCTTGTGGTAAACAAAGAGTTCTTAAAAAAGGAAACACTGAGAAGGAGCTATGAGTTTCTCTAAAGCAATAGTAGGCATCATTTTCAGACAAAAAAGACACTAGATTGTCTTTCAAACAACCTTGAGCCTGATCTGCCTGAAAACTGATAGCATTTAGAACAACTTTTAAATGTGAATGAATAAGATATCCTCTTCCCTTCCATATCCCCTCCCCTTCCATTGTACTCAAAAGGTATAAGTTCAGGAAGGATGAAAAGGGCTCCTAATCACTATTATCAGTGATAAAAAATTTGTTCAATAATATGCCTGAGTTATACTATCTTGGGTGTTCTTTATTATAGACTATATATTCTGAGCGAAGAAAAGACTGGAAATAATTTTGGCAAATCACTTGAAAGAATACATATTTCATTTCACTCCAAACAAGAGAACCCATCTGGGGTATTTAATGGAACTGTTTACAGCCTACCTGAAAATCTTAAATTTGATTTTCAGCATCCCCATTTAGTTTTATCACACCATTTGCACTGCCTACTAATTCTAAGCTGTGTGGAAGATTGTGTAAAATCCCAGTTTGTCCCTCCCTGTTGGTAACACCTTTATTCAACTATTTTAAAGCTGAGTAGCAAGTGCTGGTATTTTTTACATCACATAGAGCCAGTCTTTTCTGAAGGCAGGTGGAAAACTATTTAAATGATATGAATATAGGGATTATTAGAAGGCTACCTAAAACAAATCTTTAAACTTCTATCAGGTGTCAGCAAACTGTTTTCTGTAAACAGCCAGATAGTAAATATTTTAGGCTTTGCAGGCCGTATAATATTTGTAGCAGCCATTCAACAATGCTGTGTTCATGTAAAAGCAGCCATAGTAGTCATAAGTAAACAAATGGGCATTACCATGTTCCTTTTTTTTTTTTTCTTTTTAATTTTATGGCTTTCTTATCTTTTTTTTTTTTTATATACTGTTAAGTTCTAGGGTACATGTCATAACATGCGGTTTGTTACATATTATACTTATGCCATGTTGGGTGTGCTGCACCCATCAACTTCGTCAGCAACCCATCAATTCATCATTTATATCATGTATAACTCCCAAGTGCAATCCCATCCCTCCTCCCCCCTCCCATGATAGGCCCGCAGTGTGTGATGTTCCCCTTCCGAGCCGCAAGTGATGCTCATTGTTCAGTTCGCCACCTATGAGTGATGAACAGCCGGTGTTTGTTTTCTCGCTTGTGATAGTTGCCTAAGAATGATGGTTTCCAGGCTGCATCCATGCCCTACAAAGGACGCCAAACTCATCCTTTTTTATGCGCATAGTATTCCATGGTGTATATGTGGCCACATTTTCTTAAGCCAGTCCTGTCACAGATGACATTTGGTTGATTCCAAGTCTTTGGCTATTGTGAATAGTGCGCAATAAAGCATACGTGTGGGCATGTGTCTTTGTAAGTAGAAAATTTTATTAACCCTTTGGGTATATACCCAGTAGTGGATGGCTGGGGTCCATTGGTAACATTTAGTTCAGATCCTTGAGAAATTGCCATACTGTTTCGCCATAATGTTGAACAGTTTACAATCCCACCCACGTGTAAAAGGTTCCTATTTCTACTCTCCCACATCCTCTCCCCAGCACCCTGGTGTTCCTGACTTCTTAATGATTGCCATTCTACAATGTGTGAGATGGTATCTCATTGTGGTTTTGATTTGGCATTTATCTGGATGGCGAGTGGAGATGAGCATTTTTTCCCCATGTGTCTGTTTGGTCTGTATGAATTGTCTTCTTTTACAGAGCTATAGACTACCATGTTCCTTTATTCACAAAGGTGGGTGTCTGGCATATTTTGGGCAGTGGTCCATATTTGCCCAATGCCTTTACTAGGTCAATCCTGAAATTCTATCCTTCCCTTATTTTAAGATAGTGACCCTTCTTATAATATAAGGGCAACTCTATATACTACCAACTAACATGTATAATTTTGTAGAAATTGTCTTTCAAATACAAAATGGGTTTCAAAAGAACAAAAGTAAAAGCACTGAGAGACCTAGGCATAAATGAAGCCAATGCCAATATTTAGCACAAATTATTAGGAAAATGTATTTTTACAAATATTGACCAGGAACAGAAGGCAAACCTTAGTGAAGTAAGAGTTTTTCTGGCGTCCATGTCAACTCATTCATTAAGTCACTTACTCTTCAACAAAACATTATTGACCACTTACTATGTCAAGGGACACTTTATGCTAGGCGCTAAGGATAGGGCACTAAATACATGTCAGCCATGATCCAGGCCTTAACAAAGTTTTCAGTCTAGTAGGAAATACAGACACCAGGTAGCTAATTAAAAGTGTAATTAAAGCTGCCCAAGAGAAGTAGAAATACTGTAAAAGCATATGATAGAAAATCTTATGTAGAAGGCAGGAATAGGATGGGGTGGAGGTGCTGAGAAAATATTTCTGAGTGAGTAATGCTTAAGCCATAATATTAAGTCAGATTTGGCCAGGAGTGGACTGAGGTTGAGAGGGGTAAGAGTTTTCAGGGCTTCAGGCTTGGATTTGCTGTCCATACTCTAAGGTCATACCTTTCACATTTGTATTTAATTATGACACTGAGGATAACCTTATTTCACTTAGTAAAACAGAACAAGTATTTTCCGACTGTGGCTACTAGGTGAGCATCTCAGATGCCTTAGAACAGAAATAAGGATTTATCCAACCTCCTTGGATGAGTTCTCCTGCGCTCTTGGCCAAAATTTAACCTTGCTTCATCTTTGACCTGCATCTATTTATCAAATATAATTATTTCACTGATATTAAATCAAAGAGCATGAAAAAATTTTAGCCAGGAAAAATTTTATATTTAGAGATGAACACCCATTTGACGAAAGAGAGAGAGAGAGAGAGCAGAGCGGAGGGAGGGTGGGAGGAAGAAAAGAAGGAAGAAATAAGAAAACAAATGGTCTTGGTATAGAGAGATCCTGACAAGTGACTAATAGCAGAAAAATATCTTCAAGTTTATTTCTAAAGAGGTTTAAACTGAAAATGCCACCCAAAAGGCATTTGGAGAATTGTTTTGTGAGTAAATGTCATATCTGTAAGAAAAAAAAAAAAAGACTAATAGACTCTCTGAACTGTAACAGCTTGACGCAGTAAAATATACAGTCAATTTTTATAAGACTTATTCATAGTGCAATGGGTAAAGCTTTTGTCACTAAACCAAAGTGTCCCTGATAAAAATTGTACTTGTTTTTTATGTTACAATATTTAATACTCTGTACATTGTGGGTGATACACTACAGGTTTACAAGACTTGGGTCAAGAGAACCGGTACAACCCTGAGGCTTACTTTATGATCCTATCTGACATTTTCATTCAAGAGCTATGTCTGCAACTTCAGCAAACTGTGTAACATAAAAGAACAGATACATTCATACAATTGTCATCTCTTTAATCCCACATCTTTATGACTGTGAGGGTCACAGAGGACCAGTGGTCCTAAGGTACCAGATATGATATCAAACCTCTTGGAAAACAGTCTCCTGGAGGAATTTCCACCTTTCCGATCCAGTAGACTGGACCCTAATACATCAGGGCAATTATTTTCTAAATAGAATATTAGTGCATCACTCGTAGGGGAAAATCATTGATGAGATAATTAATGTAGTTTTGATATCATAAGTAAGAAATGTACATTGAAGAACTGTTTATTTGTAGAAGCCAAGACACTGAGGTGAGTATTTCAAATTAAGTTATTTTTGTGCATGGACCACATAAAGGGCAATAAGCACTCAGAGAGATGGTTGACTCCTATTTCTCGGATGTCAGCTCAGTGGTCACTTACATAGAGGAGCATTTTCTCACCTTTCAAACAAATGTGAATCTCCCACTTAAAACTTATCAAGCTTAAGGTCCTTCTCCATTCTGTAGTATTTATTATGTCAGGATCTTACTAGTATTTGAATGGTTATTTGGTGAATATCAGTGTTCCACAAAATAACCTCAGTGATATAAGCATGGGCATAATATGTAGTTTTGTCCACCTTTGTGTTCAAAAACATTGTCTACAATAGTACGTGATGGATATAGGAAACTATTTTTATTGAATGAATGAGTCAATGAATGGGAGATAATAATATAATAGCTGATAGATTTATAGAGGGCAAAACATATATGATTTAATTTGTTTTAATTTGGGAAGCGGAGTCAAAATAATCATGTTAATAAAATTATATCCACAATCAGCTTGACTAAATTCAGTTAATTCAAAATACTGGAAACTAAATCTTTGCTTAGGAATTTTCTGGTAAAATGCAATACTCCATAAGCAAAGATACTACATTAAGTAATTAATCCTACAACTGAGTTTGCTAGATTCAGTCCCTTTCTGGATCTGTCAATGAGTGGAAAAAGTTTCACAGATCCTCTTTATCAGATTAGTCCTTAGGGCCCAGTAAATAAAGAGAGTGAGTAAATAAGGCACGGAGGTAGGGACAGACGAAGGAAGATAATTTAGAGCTATAACGGTGTGGTGGTTTAGAGCTTGAGTTCTAGCATCAGATTGCCTGGATTCATAAACCTCTCTGCAATGAACATCAGCTGTATGTCTTATGCAACTTATTTAATCTCATTGGGGCTTCACTTTCCCCATCTCTAAAGTGGGCATGTTAATGTGCTTTGCACCATTAGGCAATTTAGAGTATTAATTACGGTAACGTCTGTAACGTACTTAGAAGGCTTAGAAGAGTGTCAGTCACATTGTGTATGCACTATGCAAGGGTTAACCCTTAATATTCTCCCCTCTTTGAAAATTTGGTATACTTCAGGCCTATAGTCATGCTGTCACTGCCCTTTTCGGAACAAAAGCCCTTTAGAACTTGACAATCTTAGAAAGAATTGAAAGTTGTGGTTCAACATTTAGAAAATACTGCAATAAGCTAGTTTTTTCACATAGATCCTGTTGAGTTTTAAGCATCTGCATTTTTTTGTGGTAAACACTACAAATTGTTAAGATGAATAGCAAAAGAAAGAAAGTTCTTATAATTAAAATATTTCTTGGCACACCATCTATTTCTACATTCCAAGTTCTCTATGTCTATATTTGTAATTTACAGATGATGAGAAAACAATGAGCATTACTTTTTAAAATATACATACTATACATATATATGTGTATGTGTGTATATATATGTGTGTGTGTATATATATATGTATATATATTTATATGAAGATGGGGTCCTCTTAGGAGGCCTTATCTGTCTCATCACTCCTCAGGGGGTCAGGATGACCACTAGGTGGCACTCAGATTTCAAATTGCAATGCAAATTAGATAAGGTATCTAATTTCCACAAATGTTTATTGTCCCCAAAACTTTGCTATACTGCAGAATAGCTCTTTCTGCCCCTTTAGCTGTCTAAATGTATGGAGGTTCCACAAGATAAAGTTGAATCTTCACTGTGCAATTGAATTAATTCTCTCCATTTCAATTACAGGTTCAATAATATATACATATAGATTCTATTGCAACACAAATACACATAATTATTTCATTCTTATTCTATAGCCAAAATGCTTTAAGTTAAGAAAGCCCCTTCAAGATATTTCAAAGATATAAGCCTTAATATCAGTGCTTCAGTACTGAAACTGTAGGAAAATGTCAATTAGATTATGCATTGAAAAGTCATTTTTAAAACTTTCTGCATTTGTGTCCTGTTTTCCACATACATGGATTTGTAACATTAATGGAAGTGTTTTAAACATCGAACAATGCTTACTATAATTTTCTAAAATATGTTACCTCTCTAAAACTGTCTTATTGAAAAACTAAGCCTGATATAAAAGAAATATGGATCCATGAATAAGAAAGAGATTGTGGAATCATAAAGCAAATACATTGGATTTTCTGTCTAAGGATTGAACTAATTTGAAGAAATTGAAAAGGAATTTTCAAATGTCAGAAAATGCCAGTATATTAAAAATTTTAAGCAAGCCATAAGCATTAAAATGGATGCTTCAATCTCAATAAATCCTCCATACCAAACCACAATGCATATAAGATTCAAGGTTTCAACTTCTTGAAATCGAGGTGCATTTGAAATGAGATAACTGTATTTGTAGTTTATTTATTGTCTTCAAACTTTATTAAGAACTTACTCTGTGGTAATCCCTGTTCTGTACACTGGAGATACAAAGGTTAAAATAAGGTCACAGAACACAGGTAACTTAGCTTATTTTGGGTTCCATGGACACTTGTCAAGTAAAGACTTAAAATAATTTTTAAAAATAATAAGTGATATAAGAAAACCAACAAACTGGTCACAGGACAGACTTTGAAAGGCTTATTTTAGGTTAAAGTATGCATGTCAAAGAGGAAAAGATCATATCAAGTTTTGTAGGGAATAGTCACCCAACAGAAAAAAAACCATCCAGTGCAAAGGCCTTGGTGAAGTGTATCAGGGTAAAATTTATTAAGGAAACTCTGGAAGAAAAGTACACTTGAGGGAAAATCAAGACACTGATTTTGGTCATGTTACATTTCAAATCCCTATTAGACCTCCAAATGGAGTTGTCAAATAGTTGGGTATGAAGCTGTAGGGAAAAATTGAGAGTAGAGATTTGCAAAAGTTTAGAATGGAGATTTGTAAAGGGAAATTACCAGTTGAAAGAAAAAAAGATAAAACTTTAGGAGCAATCTTGTGATCATGCCAACATTTGCTGCTTGGACAGATGATAAGAACTCCGTAAAAGGAATTTGTGAATATATATCAGATTGAAATGTATATGGGATTTGTTTTAATCATATAAGACACATAGACACAGAAACGACTGTCATGAAGAAAGAGGTTTTTGTACTCACAGATCCCTAGAAACATGAGGCATAGCCTGTGATGCTGGGCCACACACCAGGGTTGGTCAGAAGGCAAAAGGAGTAGAAGAAAACATAGGCAAACATCTTTGTACGGTTTTAACAGGAAGAAATGGGCAAAGCAGGGTAAACAGGTATAAAATTGGTAAGTCTGAAAATTTTTTGTGAGCACAGGATTGTCCCTAGTTGTCTGGTACTTGACCCTAAGTGATTAGGGAAGGGGAATATAAATCTGAAATGTTAGAGCCCCGTGGGAACCCAATAAAGGAGGTGGTTGTGGTTTGGGGCTTTGGATTCTAAGAATTTGCTAATCCTGGTAGGGGCAGTCTCTCCCAGATCAGCAAAGGTCAACAATGTCAAAGTATCAGGAAAAACAAAAAACAAAAAAACGGACAGTAGAAAACATGATTAATACATATCGGTTATAAAGTTAGAAGAAAATAAATAAAGTATGATTTTACAGCAAACAAGATAAGAAAGTTATAAAAAAGAAGAAATGGTTCCCCATGTCAAAAATGGCTTTGAGTAGTGAAAGTTGAGAGGAGGAGAGGGGCCACTGACATTGACAACACAAATGTCCCAGTGCCCTTCGAGAAAATTTTAAAGGAGTTGTGAGACTGAAGCCTATCAAAATGAGTTGAGAACCCAAGGGGCTAGGGAGTGGTGGCGAATAATTTGAGACAGAATTTTGGTAAGTGGAGAACAAAGAAATGGTGTATAAGATCACTGAGTTTTACTTTACTGTTTAGGCTTCAAATTTTGCCTGGTGACTTCCATTTCAGAGACCCTTGGTTTTGCCAAAAGAATGCTGAACGCTAAACCCACACCCAGCCCTCTTTGCTCTCTCAGCTCCCAGAACACTGAGAGTCAGAGTCGTACGTACAGTTGAGGTAATATATTACAGTCTTCTAGCCCAATAAAGATATTGGCATTTGGGGTTTCCAACAAATGACCCTCTCAGATGATGTTCCAGTAAAGGGTAAGTTGACAAGTCACACTGCACATCCACAGCTTCCAAACAGGATTTGGTTCTCCACCTTTATGAGTACACGGCCAAGTACTACCTGTCATCAAAGAAGCAATATTATCATAGTTAAGACGGTAGATTTTAGATTTAGACTGCCTGGATTGAAATCACAGCTTTAGGCTGGGTGCTGTGGCTGATGCCTATAATCCCAGCACTTTGGGAGGCCCAGGCAGGCGGATCACGAGGTCAGGAAATAGAGACCATCCTGGCTAACACAGTAACCCCATCTCTATTTAAAAAAAAAAAAAAAAAAATCACCTGGGTGTGGTAGCGGGCACCTGTAGTCTCAGCTACTTGGGAGGCTGAGGCAGGAGAATGGCATGAACCTGGGAGAAAGAGCTTGCAGTGAGCCGAGATTTGCCACTGCACTCCAGTCTGGGCTACAGAGCGAGACTCCGTCTCATAAAAGAAAAAAGAAGAAGAAGAAAAAAAAGAAGAAGAAGAAAAAAAAGAAATCACAGCTTTACAACTTACTATATGGGTACCTTAGGCAAGTTAATCTGTTTACACCTAATTGTTCTCATCTCTAAAATAAAGACAATAAAACTTCCTACCTCATAAAGTTGTGTGAAGTTATTGAACAAATAGAAAAGAAGTTCTTGGTAAGCCTTAGGTCAACATCAACAATTAATATTGTTACTGTTTTATTAGTAAGATAGGAAGGAAACAGAAAGAAATAGAAGAAATTTAGGAAAAAAATGAGAAAAAATAAAAGACATGCTGAAGGAGAAAATTTTGAAAACAAGGAGGGAAGGAAATCATCAATGAAAACTATGACAGTTGTCAGAATCAAAATGGAGTCACTAGTGTTAAGACAACAACAACAAAATCTTGACAAATAGAGCCAGGGAAAGCTATGAAGAGAAGATTATTATGCTAGCTTGCCTGATAAGAAAAACGATCACAAACTGCATGGCAAATACTACAACCTTGCACAAAGGCCATCACAATGTTACACAAATATACTTCTGCAAGGACATTTATCTACCCAGCAACTGCCTGTCCAAACTCAGACTGCCATCACCTTTATTATTGATTTTTGAAAATTGAATAACTGAGACCTGGAGCAAGATGGAGGAATAGAAGACTCCACCAATTATCACCCGACAAGGACACCAATTTAACAACTACCTACACACTAAAAAGGATCTTCCAATGAAGCTCCAGGTGGCTCAGAGCAAAGAGAGAGAGAGAGACTTTGGGAGAAAGTAAGGAAAGAGAACAACAGTCTCTGCCTGGTAATCCAGATAACTTTTCCAAGGCTTGTTCAAGACCATCAAAGCAGTACCTCTATGAGTCTGCAAGAACCACAACGATACTAGGCTTGTGGTTCCCCCTAAAGCAGATACAGCTTATCTCACAACACCCAAGTCCTTTAGAATACTGGAAAGCCTTCCCATGAAGGATGGGTACAAACAAGCACCTTTGTTATTGATTTTTGTAACCAAGGATAATTACTGCAAAACTATTATCCTCATTTTTTTCTTTAAAAATTTTTTGTCTTCATTTCTCTGGATGAGTACTTGCATAGTTTGCTATGGCATATATATTCCAATTGCAATGCTCTATTCCCAAATAAGTATCTTTTTCTTTCAGACAACCTCTTTGTGTTATTTAGGTTGACAGAACATACCAAATAATTTCCTAGATACAGAGGGCCTGAATTTCCAGAAGAAAAAATATCTGAGTTCCCAGCACAAACGACAAAATAGACTCACACATTATAGAATTTTAGCAGAAGAATTTTCATATACACATGAAAAACTAAATTTTAAAGTGTACATTTTATAAAGGAAACTTCACAAATGAGAGAGGACTTTAAGCAAAAGAAGCAGTAGCTTCATACCAAGGCTGTAGTGAGTACCAATAGTTAGTAGGGAGCAAATGAAGGTGGACCCCAGATTTTTACACTTATTGTTTATTCCAGAAGGAGGGGGCTCACCTTGAATTCTTGCTTTTACAGGCAAGATAGTGATGACCAGGATGCAAGTTTACAGGTGAAGAAGTATGTGCAAAAAGTACAAAAGGGAGGGCACTGATAAAATTTAACCGTGAGAAAATCTGCAGATGGACAAGCAACTTTTATGTACACTTACCATAAACAGATATTTTTGTCGAGCAGAGTGCTACTAAGGGTTCTCCAGAGTAGTGGGGACAAGGAGCAGTAGCCACTTTCCAGGCACATCACATGTGCTCCACAACCCTTCCCACTCCTTTGCACTCATTTACAGGTTACTCACTTTTTCTTCATGGGCATCTGAGATTGTGATTCCTGCTAAACACATACATGTGCTGTGAAACACAAAGGGTTGTCTTTTAGAACCTAGTCTCATACTCAAGTTCCATGAGCCCAGGGAGTATGAGAAACTTTGGAGTGACTCCTAGATTTCATTCTGAGACTCCTGGTCTTTCTTTTCCCTCTTCTTATAAACCACAGTGGAAAAATCATTAGATAAGAAAACTAAAATTTTTTATTATCCTCCTAGAAACGAGAAACTAAATTATTTATATGTACAGTCACAAAATTTCGGTTGACTTGAATTAGACTAAAATTGCATTTGCAACTAAAGTAGCAAAGATTTAGTTGAAAGTTGAGCAGAGTGTTAGTTGCAAAGACTGAGAAGGTACCAGTATCAAAGAAATGGGAAATCTTTTGAGACATAAGCCTACCTAGTCAACTGAGAACTCATATAAACAAATTCTTTGTGGGCAATGACTAGACATGATTTTTGCAGCTAGTATGGAGCTGGATGCAGTTTATGTTCAAAGAATGCTTGTTTAATGAGTAACATTTTGAAACATCTCTTTAAATAATTTGTAGGGTTTTGTTTGTTTGTTTGTTTTGTTCCATCTTGTTTGCTTAAATTGTTTATCTGTTTGTATTACAGAGACAAAAAAAGAGCCTTTTTGTGATCCACTGAATCCCTGAGAGGAAAAATTATCCATATTCAGACACTTAAGAGAAAAGAGGAGAATAAATACTAGCTTGTTATATATGACCCTATCCAGGAAGCATGCTAACACTCTAAGTTTCGCACTTAATTTTGCTGCAGATCAGACAGCCACATAATTCTCCCAATCTAAGATATTTCCAAATCAGACAGTACAATGTACATGTTCTTTTCCAATACCATTATGCACCGCAGGGACAGAAGAATACATTGCGGGGCCATTAAACTTAAATTAAAATTACACCTCAGAGTAAAATTTTGCACTAATGTACATTACGCTACTTCAGGCTGGCTTCCTTTCTTCATTGAGCTAAACATGCACTTGGTTTCATGCTGAAATCTTCTGAGGGGAAAAAAACAAATCACAGCATTCCCATTTTCATCTACTTTGTACAGGATAATAGCCTTGGGATAGAAACATTTTGTGAAGGTACCCCCTGGATCTCCTGACCCTGCCCCAACTGTTCAGGCTCTAAGAGGCAAGAAAAGGATTTATAATCTTCCGTTTAGTCCTTCCTATAAAGGAAAAATTATAATGTGATATATTTGAAAAATGTTTTCTCCCATGATGCCTAATTACAAAGAGGGCTACATTGCTGTAAACTTTAAAAAGTTTTATGGAAGTATGTGGATTATTTAAAGTTTCTAAACATATGTTCTAGATTTTCTTTCTGTGTGATTCAAACTGGAAGCTTGTATGCTTAGTTTCTTTTGAGCCATATTTTATAATGAGATTTAAAATGGTGGCTGCAATGTATGTAGAACTGCCATATATATATTTACCTGCATAAATAGTATGAATAATTAATATTCCACATGTTTTGGAGGATTCAGTGCTTACCTACAGTTATCTAGCATTTCTTCCTCATTTGTCTTTTGTCTACATATGTACATGGAATTAATAATTTTGCCAGCACAATTTAATGTGACTTCATTTCACAGGAAGTAGACTGTCCATTTGCATGTAGCTTCTTTTTTTTTTTTTTTTTTT
>NW_016812512.1:246606-271871 GCF_001698545.2 Rhinopithecus bieti
TTTTAGTAGAGATGGAGTTTCACTGTGTTAGCCAGGATGGTCTGGATCTCCTGACCTCGTGATCCGCCCGTCTCAGCCTCCCAAAGTGCTGGGATTACAGGCTTGAGCCACCGCGCCCGGCCACATGTAGCTTCTTATTTGCAAATAAATGTTCTATTGTTCTAGACAAAAATGATCTGAAATAATTTTAGAATTTAACTAAACTTTTCTATAAAAATGATTAAAATCGGACTTTGTCAGTTCCTCAGCTAAAATCATCACTGAAAAATTTACTTGTATTAAGAGAACTGAAATGATGACTGCTTTCTTACAAAAATTTTTTCATGTTTTTCTCTCCTCAGTTAGCTTCTATAAAATTAACTCTATGTGATGAACTGAAAGTGAGAAATAATCAGAATCAATGTTCTTTTGTCTAATAGAAGTATCCAAAATCACAATGCTATATTCAAAAAAAAAAAGTGTTCAACACATGTATAACTTTTGTGAGATAGTAATTTTAAAAGCGAGCATCCAACCATGACTTTCTCCTTACTGCAATTGGTTTTCCACGCTGCCTGCAGAACTAATTTTTAAAAGATGAATATAATATGTCATCCCTCTGCTTTATGACATCAGTGTATCCTCAGATTTTACATTGTGGTAAGACAACATTATGGCAAGCCTCAGGGTTTATCAGAAAAGTTTTTGTGCCTCACTTCCTGTGACTAGATAGGCTTGAAATCATGGACAAGATATTATCCAATGAGGACACTTTCGAGAGAAAAAGAGGAAATAGTTAATCCCCATACTGGAACAACAGGCATAAAGTGGAAATGTTTGTTGAAAGTTTACTAGTCCATTAAATAAAAAATTATGAAAAGCAGAAGCTTCTTATTACTTATTTAGTTTTCAACTAATTGTATATACATATGCTCAAAATGAATTTGTGACTATTTACTCTCTTTGAACCACTCCGCTAGGAGGTGAGACTACAAAGATAAATCGTTTTCAATCCCTGCCTTTGAAAGGCAAGGACAAGTACTTGTATACTTGCTGCATTAATGCAATGGGCCACTCACTTTCTTGATACAACTCTCTCAGGAAGCACCATCACTTTTCCACTCTGTCTAGCTGCCTTCCTCCTTCTCTGGTCTTGCTAAATGATTAGCCTATGTCTGCAGTTTATTTTAAGAATACTCTCACATAGTAGGTGTTAAAAATAAGTTTCATTTTAGACATGGAATAAAATTAAGAAAACACATTCAATTATATTTTGTAAGACAATAGGTAAAATGAAATCACATATGAATATTCCCTGAGGCACAGGGAATTAGAAAATATTAAAAGAAGTATTTTCTCTTATTTAAACTTGATGCAAGAAATGGGCATCTTATCAAAACTCATCATATGTGGAATGCTTATAATTCATTTTCAATAATTTTAAAGGAATTTATATAAAAGTAATGTGGTGTTACAGTTGTAAGAAAACATTATATTATGTACACAAAGAGTATTAGAACTTTTGCCTTACTTCCACCCAACGTGTTTTACATATTTATTTTACCTAATTACAGTTATAATTTTATAAAGCATTTATTGTGTAATTTTTTAAAAAATCTTTCCTTATATCATAACAGACATTTATTTTTCTACATACTGGTTTATTATCACAGTGCTTTCATTTTATCCCAGACAGTCAATATGCTTTATGTTATGTTTTATATAGTTATTTCTCTCTTTTAGGTCACCTAAATCATTTCTATTTTGCTTTCATGTTATAAACATCAATATGGTGAACTTCTCAGTCACGATTTTATATTAACATTTTGGATGAGTTCCTTATGACAGCATAAGTTATTATTAACCTTTAGAGTTCTAAACTTTTTTCCCAAAATGATGACACTAAGTTTCATAGTGGTAAGCAATGCATAGAACACCAGTTTCAATAGCTCAAGTCATAGACATATTATTTTATAATTTTTCTAGTATCATGGGGATAATGGCACTATATTACTTTACCTTCATTTAATGTTTTCTGTAATGAAATATTTTTCCATACTTTTGGTCCTTTGAATTTTCTCTTTTGAGATTCCTTAATAAATGTTCTTGATTTAAAATAAGTCAAGTATAATTTCCCTGTTACCTTTTTCATTTACTGGACAGGGAGATATCACTAAAGTTGATCAGGGAATATAAAACATTTTAAGATGATTATTAATTTATTACAATGTGAAAGTATATGTATATTTTCACTAATAGTGTGAAAACATTCAATATTTCCCTGAAGATTTTTTTATGAGTAAGTTGATTTTTTTCCCACTTCCCAGTAGTAAGATAATATCACTTGTGAGAAAGTTGATTTTTAAATAATTAATTTTGCATTTAACTGTTTATTGGGTCTTTTAAAGAAGTTAACTAAAAAGATGTTATTTCATATAGATGGGTCTTACTGAAAAGGTAAATGACCAGGAGGCCTCTTCCAATAGAGAACTTGGAAAAATTCTGGTTTGGTTGAAGTGGTAGTAACACAGGTCTATGGGACACACTGCTAAAAGCTCTCCTATGGTAGGAAAATGAGTACTAATAGTGGGAGAGAAATAAAAAAAGGCCTACTAAATTTCTGTGTAACAGGCTGCACTAGCGTTTTGATTTTAAATATTACAAAACCATGACTTCATATTATAAAGCTAACGTGTGCCATTCCGACCTGTCTTTGCCTATCTGGCCTACAGTCATCTAAATTCAGATAATTAACAGCAGCTACCTTAAGGAACACACTGCTATCAGTTTTCTCACCCATTAAACAAGCAGTCTAGTAGTGGAGTAAGCATTGTTACCAATGTGATAAATGACTTTGTTAAGTTCTGCAGTGGTGCTGGTGAGTTTGTCTTGCCATATAATGCTCAGGGAGACTGACAGGAAGTGAAGTGACATAGCTCTCAGATGGTGAGTGTAAGAGTTTCCTCATGGCCATACAGAAGGTTCAGTTACTTACTTTTTTTCTATTTTAGAACAGATATAAAATAATATTTATGAAATATTTGTTTAATTTGTATAAAACAGCATCACTTATCACCTGTGTGCCAACCATCCAGTTTAAAACACTGAGCAATGTCATTATTATTTTTAAAGACTATTTTTTATTGCAGTTTTAGGTTCACATCAAAATTGAAAGGAAGATACACAGATTTATCATTTATACTCTGCCCCCACATATGAATACCTCTCCCATTATAAACATCGTCCACCAGTGTGGCACATTTGTAACAACTGATGTACCTACATGTACACAAAAATATCACACAAAGCCTGTATTTTACGTTATGGTTCATTCTTGGTGTTGTGTGTTCTGTGGGCTTGAATGAATGTATAATGACACATATCTACCATTTAAGTATCATATGGACTATTATCACTACTCTATAAATCTTCTGTTCTTTGCCTATTCATCCCTCCCTTCCACTCTGACCCCCAGCAACCACTGATCGTTTTTCTACCACTATAGTTTTATCTTTTCCAGAATATCATATAGTTGTAATCACACAGCTTTTTCAGACTGACTTCTTTCATTTTATAACATGCATTTAAGTTTCCTCCTCTTTTCATGGTTTCATAGCTTATTTCTTTTTAGCACTGAATAATACAAGGGAATTTCTAAAAGTTTGTGGCAAAATTAAATTATAAGTTTTTTGAAAAGTAAAAACTTTAATTCTCACCATAAGCTCCATCATGTTAATCTCTAAAGAACTGAGAGTCCTAGCAGTTAACCATGTTAATGGAGTCCTTTTTACATTATTAAAGGAAGAAATATGAGGGCACTTTAAAGATTTTGTTTAAGATTAGGAAACAAAAGAAGTCAGAAGGAGTCAAATAAGGACTGTAAGGTAAATTCCTAATGATTTCCCATAGAAACTCTTGTAAAATTGTCCTTGCTTGATGGGAATAATGAGTGGGAAGGTTGTAGTGAAGAAGAACTTTCTGCTGAAGCTTTTCAGGGTTTTTTCTGCTAAAGCTTTGGCTGTCTCAAAACACTCTCATAATAACAAGATGTTACCATTCTTTGGCATCCTAGAAAGTCATCAAGCAAAACTCCTTGAACATCCCCAAATACTGTTGCCATGACCTTTGCTCTTTACTGGTCAGCTTTTGCTTTGACTGGACCACTTCCACCTCTTGGTAGCCATTGCTTTGATTACATTGTGCCTTCAAGATTGCACAAGTAAAGCCGTGTTTCATCTCCTATTACAACTCTTTGAAGAAATACTTCAGGATCTTGATCCCACTAGTTTAACATTTCCATTGAAATCTCTGCTCTTGTTTGCAACTGATCTGCATACAATGGTTTTGGCACCTATCAAGTGAAATTTGATCAACTTTTTCAGTCACAATTGGGTAAGCTGGACCAATTGAGATGTCTATGGTGTTGGCTATTGTTTCTGCTATTAGTCATTGGTCCTCTTTAATTATAGCATAAACAGGATGAATTTTTTTCCTTACAAATTGATGTGGATGGTCTGCTGCTGCAGGCTTCATTCTTAACATTACCTTGTCCCTTCTTAAAGCAAGTTATCCATTTGTAAACCATTGACTTCTTTGGGGTATTTTCTCAACTTTTTGTAAAGCATCAATGATTTCAACATTCTTCCACCCAAGCTTCATCATAAACTTGATGTTCATTCTTGCTTCAATTTTAGCAGAATTCATGTTGCTATGGTATGAGCTCGTTTCAAACTGTATTAACATTCTTAGTGCCTCAAACTAAATCCTATTCGGACATATTATAACAAATCACTATAAGTTTATTTAGGTGTAAAAAATTAAAAATCCATTCAAAGTTTTTTGTAACATTCATTTTCCTTAAACTTTTTGAATTCTCCAGATGTGCCAAATTTATTTATTCATTCACTTACTGAAGGACATCTTTGTTGCTTCTAAGTTTTGGAAATTAAGAATAAAGCTGCTATAAGCATCTATGTGCAGGTGTATGTGTACACGTAAGTTTTAAACTCCTTTGGGCTGAAGGAGTATGATTGCTAGATCATGATGAGAATATATTTAGTTTTGTAAGAATCGGCCAAAGTGTCTTCCAAAGTGTCTGCACCATTCTGCATTCTCACCAGCAATAAATGAGAGTTCCTGTTGCTCCACAGCCTCACCAGCATTTGGTGTTGTCAGTGTTCTGGATTTTGGCCCTTCTAATAGGTGTATAGTGGTATCTCATTTGTTGTTTATACTATTATTTTTGAAGTTCTCATTTGGCCTTTCCTGTTCTAACTCTTCCTCTCCCTGCCTTTTTCAAGATAAGCAAAATTCTGCAATCAAATGCTCTATCACTGAACTGTATCCCCACACCAAACTTCCATATTTTACATTTATCATACTTGTGTTTTTCTTAAAAGTTTTATCATGTATGTTTCTATTACTAAGCAATACATTGTTAGTTTTGCTTGGTGTTTTCAAACTTTCAACATGAAATATTTGATACAGGAAAAACCATATTTATTCATTTACACATTATACATGCATTTTCCATTACAGTGGAAAAACACCAGTGAACCTACCACTTAACAGCAGAATTAGAATATCTTCAAAATCCTTGCCTTTCTACCTGTATGCTCTTTATGCCACCCTCCTAATTTTTCTTTATCAAGATAACAACTAGCCTAAATTTTGCACTCATTAGATTTGTTCTTTAGTTTCTATTTCTTTGTTTGTTTTGGAGACGCTCTGTTGCCCAGGTTGAAATGCAATGGCACAATCATGGCTCACTGCAACCTCTGCCTCCCAGGTTCAAGTGTTTCTGGGGCCTCAGCCTCCCGAGTAGCTGGGATTACAGGCGTGTGCCACCACATCAGCTAATTTTTGTATTTTTACTAGAGAGGGGGTTTTACCATGTTGGTCAGGCTGGTCTCAAACTCCTGACCTCAGGTGATCCGTCTGCCTTGGCCTCCCAAAGTGCTGGAATTACAGGCATCAACCACTGTGCCCAGCTAGGTTTGTCTTTTAGTTTTATGACATATAAATGTGTATGTATATCAGTATGTGCCTTATTGTGTCCAGGACATTGTGTAGTTTTGCTTACTAGTGGTATGAAATAATGTTTGATTGTTTGTAATCTTATGCAACTTGCTTTTTCCATTCCCTATTATTGTTCTAAGATTCATCCATGTTATTTACAAGGGAAGTTAATCATTTTCACTAGTTTAATATCCTACTGGGTAATTATACTATAAACAAATATATATTTATAATATAGAAATATGTGACATATAATATATAAAATATTATATTATAAATTATTTTATAGTATGTAGTAACTGTCCCAGGAATATGACACAAAGGATATCACAAATAGCAGACACACTTTATTTCTGGGTAAAACTTGCTGTATACCACTAACTGAACACTTCCCTAGCTGAGAGGGACTGGGCAGTATGGAAACATATACTCTACTTTTCTTAGACTAGCACTGGACTAAATGATCTTTCCTGGTACACCATTTGTGGGCTCTACTGTCTTTCTATTTAACTTCATTTTTAACCTTTTATTTTTCAATTGTGTTGAAAAAATACATATCTATATACAGCTTATTATTTACAGTGAAAATCTATGTAATCATCACCCAGGTCAATCAATAGAATAATGTCTCCATCTTATAATCCCTCTTTGTTTCTTAGCAATCATACTTCCAATTGTACTAATATACAAAATTAATCACTATTCTAGCTTTCATGATAGTCACTTCCTTGATTTTGTTTAACATGTAACCACTTAAACATGCATAGCAAACATTTTGGGTAGGTTTGCTGTAAATGTGCTCATAGTTTATGTCTGGATTTTTCACTCAAAACTACTTTTGCAAGTTTCACCCACATTGCTGCATGTAGCTATAATTTATATACGTGCATTGCTTAATAGTATTCCCAAAGGTCAGGAAGATATTATTTAATATTATCTTCTTATCACTTTATAATTTTACTTTTTGCACTTGGATTCTGAAACGTACTTGTAATGAATATTTGTGCATGTTGTGAGATAAGAGTCAAAATCATTTTCTTTTTTTTTCATGTTTTATACCATATAGGTATTCCCATTGTATATTCAATATGGCAACACCATTTATTGAAAGGATTTTTGTTTTCTTTTGGGACAGGGTCTCACTCTGTCACCCAGACTGGAGTGCAGTGGCAAAATTTCGGCTCACTACAGCCCCAACCTGCCAGGTTCAAGCAATCTGCCCACATCAGCCTCCAGAATAGCTGGGTCTACAGGCCCACACCACCACACTTGGCTAATTTTTGTATTGTTTTGTAGAGACGTGGTTTCACCATGTTGCCCAGGCTGGTCTAAAACTTCTGAGCTCAAGTGATCCACCTACCTCGGCCTCCCAAACTCCTGGGATTACAGGCATGAGCCACTTCACCATCCCTAAAAAGATTTTTCTTCCCTCATTGTTCTGGAGAGCTACTTTTGTCATAAATCAAGTGCTCCTATATGCTTGGTTAGGTAGGAATCTCTACTGTCTTCCATTTACTTATTTATTCATCCTTGCACACATGCTACACAACTGCTTACAGATTTTTGTTGTATATACATCTAAATGCATGTGTATATATGTAGGTGTATATTGTTTTTCCAGTTCAGGAAATACTTTTGTTCTTCTTTTCTTACTTCTTTTGTTAATAGGATTTGACCTTTATCCTCCACCATTTTCTCTTCCACCTAAATCTTGGATTTCTTTCCAATGCTATGAATAATCTATTTAAAAGGCCAGTCAGTATTGTCAGGGGAATTCTTTCTCAGAGAGGCATTAACACCAGAGTGAAGTACTACTTTTGACCAGCAACTTCTGGATAAGGTGTTTTGGAAGACTAAGCTGTACATTTATAATAAGGGCAGTTTTCTTTGGTAGCTGGAATGACAATTAATTTATATTAACACTATTCAAAAATATTGCCACCTCCTAAATTAATTAGGAATGTCCCTTTAAGGTCAGTTACATCTGCAGATACCTCTTATGGTTCTTGGAGGGGTAAAGTTGTCCAGGAAGCCGTCATTAATTCATTCACCTGAGAGGTACTGGATGTCTCTTCACTTTGTAGCATTTCTTTGGTTCTTTAACTATTTTTTTGTTTCTAAATATAAAGTATGTGCTGGAATACATATTTAGCTATGTGAGGAAGAACAAAAGCAAAAGAATGAAGTATTGCCTCCAAAATTTTGGTTAATGAAGTCTGATAAGAGTCATTTGAGATCATTTTCATTTTCACAATGAAATCTATCTTTAATTATAATGAAATAAAAGTTAGAGTATTCTGTGCTATAAAATGTTCATAATAGCTAACAACTCTTCCATGATCATATTGTTTTCCTGACTCAGTGTTTGCAAAATCCTACAGTTATGTTTAGTATATACTGATCTATGATATACCTAGCCTCTATCCTTAGCAGGGAGGAAATCTCCTTCTGGATTAGAACCCTGCCCCAACAACAACAACTGAAAAAAAGCAGGGTGTATTCCTAAATTTGCTCTTGCAAATCTCATCTCTGGCAGCATATAATTGAACCAACATTCACTTCAGTTGACATTGGACTCAGCTGCCTACCTGCAAAGGACATCAACACTATGGAGATGTTCTTTGCTTTGATCTTGTTCTCTGCTGATGACATCAGGCTTAGCAACATTCCCGTGTGTCTAGAATATCTATTCTCCCTTTGCTCCAAGGGTAAGTCCACGAACAACCACTGTCTCACAAAGTGAGGTTTTTCTTGTTGCTATATTTGTTAGTCAAAGAAGACTAAAACCACCCCTTAAGTAGGTCTTTTTTCTTCCAAGTACAAATCTACTGTTTGGGCAGTATTCAGAAGAAAATGAAGGCATAAAAATCTACCATCAAACCAGATGCCCAAAATATTATTTTTTTGGTTTGGTTTATTTCATTTTATTTATTTATTTTTTTATGAAGGGATCTCATGTCTGTTACCCAGGTTGGAGTGCAATGGTGCGATCTCCGCTCACTGCAACCTCTGCCTCTGGGGCTCAAGCAATCCTCCCACCTCAGCCTCCCAAGTGACTGGGACCACAGGTGTGTGCCACCATGCCCAAAAGATTTTTTGCATTTCTTGTAAAGATGGGATTTCACCATGTTTCCCAGGCTGGTCTCAAACTCCTGATCTCAAGTGATCTACCCACTTTGGCCTCCCAAAGTGCTGGGATGACAGGTGTGAGCCACCGTACCCAGTCCAAAATATCTCATATTTCAAGGCATCAGGGTCCATTAATCTGAGCTAAGACTTATTTTTGGAAGATATTGCTCCAGGGGTAGAATATACCAGATATCATTGCCTTGTTGTTCCACCAGTTTAACAATATGCTCGATGGTTTGACTCTTGGTCAAGGATTCATATTTTGTATTATAGTGAAATAAAATAATCGAAGCACTCCAAACTCTTTGCATTTTTGTACAACAATATATTTGTCCATAATTTTGACCTTGACATTCAGTGCTGATACAGGAGTAAATTTTACCTTTTTAGACAATTTTTTGACTGTGGTTTTAGTATCCATCATGTTTATAAGCCACTACTGACTGGTACAAATAATCTCTCTTCTTAGCCCTCCCATCATAGGGATAGTTATGTACTGATTTTTTCTGCTTCAACAAATTCTCTGCAGCTGAAAGCATCTTTAAAACCACAACAGTTCCCTCTTCAAATTTGGTCTTAAAGCTCATAACCTGAAACATTCGTGAAAATTCTGTCTTCATCCACTAAGCCATCAATTGACAGGTTGTTTGAGAAGCCACACTGTTATCTTCCACAACATGAGCTGGGACTGTGTGAATCAATTCTTTCCCTTTTGTCATGGTTATACAATTTGCAGGTAAAAGAGGGGAGATTTTATCAGGAATCATAGGATGAGTACAAGTACCATTTTCAAAACTACACCTGAAAATGCTGAAATAATTTCAAATGTTTCCAAATTAGAGGTGACAGATTTTACTTTATCTGCAGCAAGTACTATATGTAGATGTCTCCAAAATTGAAATACTTCACAACAGCATACTTTGATTCTGGAATACAGTAAACAGCATGATAAATGGAGTTGTCCAGGGCTGTGTGGTAAAGACTAAAAATACTAACAGAAGAAGAATTGTCTTTAAGAGGTATCCACGCAGAAGAAATCATCGAGAGAGATAAATTTACATATATAGAATGACTGACTGATTTTAAATTCAAATCCTGCTTTAGCCAATGCAGTCCTTGATGAGGGCAATCAAAACACAGGTTTGTATGATCAATAAGGCAAGTCATTATAACATTTGATGGGAAATTATCAATATTTGGCTTCACATTTTCCATCATAGTATAGGAGCAATTATTCCATTCCTCCATTATTCTCCAATGAATAAAGGTTGATTCTGCTTCTCAATGGCTGTTTTAACAAATGAACTGACTTTTCTCCCTAACTTCCACAGCTGAAAGATTCTGAGCTTTTCATAAAGTTCTGATAATACTTTTGTTTGTTTTGTTTTTTATTTTTCAATGAATAACTCCATAACAACCCCAGCCTGGCATAAAATGTATTTTAGAACTTTTCATCACCTGCTGTTTGTTGGTTATATCTTTCAAAATGTTATATTAGGCATATTTAATAGGAGGCCTATCGCTTATAGAATATCTATCATGAAGATTAAACTCTGTCTTTCCTTTCTCTTCGTCATTACTAAGGTTCTGCAGAGCCACGTTTTTAGAGGGTCCTTCAATTATATTTTCAGCCAATAAACCCCACTGGATCTTTATCTCCATGTGGGGCTGCTGGTGGCCCAAAAACTTCTTGAAGAAGCTAGTCTGTGGCTCCGTGTCCGCATATTTGTCACTATTCAGGTTCAGCAGCTGGTTCCTAGCCCTGGTGACTGAACTCAGCAGAAGCCTCACCATCATCCCTTGCCATCCTGGGTGACCGGGAAGGTGAGGCGGCTCTCACAGATTGCAGGCAGCAGCTGGTCATCGATGGGACAGCTCCAAGGCATGGCTGAGTGCCCTCAATCTCAACTCAATCACTTGGTCCTCAGCTCTTGCCCTGTCCCTGGGGAGCTGGGACCCCAGAGGATCTCCACAAGCCCTGCCTAGAGTGCATACACTCACACAAGGGATAGAAGGAACTTCCAGTGAATTTTCCATTTCAGATATTTTATTTTTCCTCACTAAAAAATCTTATAGATTATGTTTATAGCTTTCTTTTTAAGAACTATTTTGTTAATTTTTTTCTAGGGTTTTATGTATACTTCTAATAGCTATTTTAAATGTTTGCTCTTAACATCATCTCTTTTATTGTGGTGTTTCCATCAATTACTGGTTGCTTCAATATAGATGGAAATGAAAATGCATGTGTTATGCATTTAAATTTTAGTTTCAACAATTACACTTTTCATACCATTAAATTCTATTTATTTCTTTTAAATATGTGTCTTTCCTATTATTGTTTCCTGTCATGTTTTATGTCTTTTAAAAATGATTATTTTATACAATGTAAATAACTAAATAACTCTACTTATTAGTTTTACTTTTTTTGTTTCTGCTATTGTGCTCACATTGGCTTGTTTCTCCTATGCTTTTTTTTTTTTTAAATGAATCAACTCAGTACCAAAAATGGTAAGTTGAGCTTAGCTAAAGTAATTCATACAATACTCTAAGTCAATCTGATATTTCCAAAATGGGTTTAGTAACTTATTAATTCAAACTCATGTTTAAATATTACATAACTAATTTGCTTGTTTAATATTAGGATAAGGAATATTATTTTTCAGAGGTAGAAGGAGGTAGAAGAAAGCTTTAAAAAATCTTCTTTTGAGAGTTAATTTGGTCAAATGCAGACATGGTACCTTTTAAAAATAGATTATCTTTGGTATCTTCTCTTTCTTTCTCCCCTCATCTACTTTCTCCTCACCACTTACATAATATTACCATATCTACAATGTAGCTCTTAGTAGACTATCATTCCAATGTTATAGTATGATTTTCATCCATAACAAAGGTATAGTGCTTTGCAATTTTAAATATGCATTCATTACATTATCTTTTAAAAAATCTCATTATAACTTATTAAAACAAAAATTATTAATTCAGTATTGAAAATGATAAAACTCAGTTTAAGAGAAGTAAAATGACTTATTCATGGTCACACTCTGAGGAACCCTTAGGACTTAGGACTTAACGTTCTCTAACCTCCAGTTCCATGTACAATAATTTGATATTTCATGTTGGAAAACTTACCTATCATTTATACATCAGATATCATCTAGTTTCAATTCTAAGACCAGTCATAAATATTTTAATCTTTGATAGTATTAATGAGAGATTAAAGTAAAATAGATCATACAAATAATAATCTTAAATGAACCTTTACTTAATAAATATTATGTCCCTACTATGTGTAAGACACTGTACTGGATGATACAAAATACATGTAATAAAGACATACATGTCAAATCAGCAAGAATTAATTTCTTAACTCTAGTCCAGATAACTAGTGAATAATTCCTTCTCTTTTGAGCAATATCTGATGGAATCCTATACTATAATCAAACTCAGAGAAAACAAACTCTGGATTACAATGGCAGTCAGTTGACTGTGAAGTACTCTTCTAGTTAGTAAACTCACCGTAAGCCTTACTCACCATATGCTTTATTGTGGTCCAGAAACCATACTTACCATAATTAGTATCTATATTAAAAACCAAGTCAATATTGTATAGTTCTTGAGCACAGAGTAACAAAAGACTGGATAACTTTGTGTAACTATATAAGGACATGCAAGTTAATAATTTACTAGCTTAGCTAAATAATTTTATGCCAAATTGTATTTTAGTTACATCTACAAAGCACAGTTTTCAGAGATTAGACTCGAGGATAAACAATGAAACAACACTTCTAAATATTAAATATTTTCATGTTCCAAATACTGTGGAACAATTAGTATTGTTTTCCCTCATTTCCTGTATACAAAATTTTCAAATTTATTTATTGTTGATACAACTACAACTTTGTGTATATCTCTCTCACTGGATTTATCACATTATATTATGCTTGTTTATGTGCCTTCTTTCCCCACTACAAAGACTGTCATATTAATCTTTGTATTTATAGTGGTTATCACAGGCCCAAGCACACAGCTGACATTCAATATTCTTGAATAAATGATAACTAAATGAGTAAAGAAAAGAAAGCCATAAATGTTTCCCAAATATTATAGAATACAAAAATGAAGCAAACTAAATTTGTAATTAAGGTGATATATATTTTGGGGGGTTCTCTATCTCTTTTATTCCTAAATTATTAAACTGTTCCCTAAATCCCTCTCCACACACACACACACACACACACACACACACACACGCATACACAGGCAAGTACATACATATACTCAGTAAAATCAAGATTAGAAACAGCAGAAACATTGATTTTAAAACTATCTCTAAATTATCTTAAAAATAAAAAAGAAAACATTTTTAAAATAAAATTTATTGATCTCTTCTAATTAGAAATGCAGTATATACAGGTTGTAGGAATCTCATATGTCTCAGAGACATAATAATGGTAGACATTTTGGTATATTTTCTCTTTTTTTCTATCTGTAGGACATTTTAAGAGAAATTATTAAGAGAGGCTAGCAATGGGTTCATCATATGATTGAACATGTTCTTGAATGAGCTTGAAGTGGATATCATTAAGCTAATATTCTTGCAACAGAAAATTATATTTCATGATACATGAAAATCAGTACAGTGATGCCATTTATAAAGTTATAATGAATTAATATTAACCTCACCTGTGTCCTGCACATCAATTATCAATAATCATACCAGCAATGATCTTGTGTGTAGCTTGTAACATACTAGTGAAATTGGCAAAAGCAGGCTTTTATATTGAGTGCCTCCGCACCAACCTTTCTGTATGGTGGTACCCTGACAATGATGTAGCCATGTCTATAAACTGCCATTATATAATGATGAGAGCACATCCTTACTTATTGATTGATTGATTGATTGATTGAGATGGAGTCTCGCTGTCTCGCCAGGCTGGAATGCAGTGGTGGAATCTCAGCTTACTGCAACCTCTGCCTCCCGGGTTCAAGCGATTCTCCTGCTTCAGCCTCCCGAGTAGCTGGGACTACAGGCATACGCCACCATGCTCAGCTAATTTTTGTATTTTTAGTAGAGACGGGGTTTCACCATGTTGGCTAAGATGGTCTCTATCTCCTGACTTTGTGATCCACCCACCTTGGCCTCCCAGAGTGCTGGGATTACAGGCCTGAGCCACCGCACCGGCCTAAGAGCACATCCTTATAAACAGAAAAAGTTTCAAGACTTTTCAATGGCTCTTTTGGCACACAGCAGTCAATAAATTAAGTTGAACTCAATCCTTATAAATAGCATTTACAGTAGCCAATAATGACACAGTGAAAGTTGGCATGATCCTATGTGCCTAGAGTTCAAATCAGTGATTGGTGGGGCTTCAGGAAAGATGACAGCATGAGTTAACTTTTATGAATTTCCTTTTCACTCTACCTGAAAATGAATTGTGATATGATACTTCGACTTTAAAGAATATCAGCAAAATATGTACAGTTTTGCTAAGGTGAGAGGAGGTTTTATCAGCTAACAAAGAATTGCCCACATCATCAGTCTTATGAGTTGTAAGTATACAATATTGTATTTCCTCTGACATCCCCTGAGCTGCTGAGATGACACCTGGTGAGCATAAACAGCCTAAAGCAGGAGTGGGGAGCATATCTCCGGGGGTGGTGGTTGGGGGTGCCGGGCATATATTCTTAAAACAACAACAACAAAATCCAATAATGCTATTTAGTAAAACAAATAAACAAAAAATAAGAGCTATACTACAAAACTTGCCTAGTTGAATGATTAATTTCTCATTTTTAATTGCTGTGGATTTGATTTGTGAGTTTCTCAGTAGAGCTGTTATAAGAATCATAGGCTGTAGTATTTGACTTTAGTTTTATTCTTCTTTTACTATAACGTTTTCCATCCCAAAGCAGTAAAAACGGTATGCCCTTGTTTACTTCTGTCACAGACAGGAAGAAGAGAATGGAAACACAAAGAAGAGTCTTAGTTCCTCTTTGTAGCTATGGAATAATGTGATTATTTAAAAGCCACATCATAGATTTTAACCTCATTTTATCCACATTTAAAATTTTATTGATTTCAAAAAATAATCTGAAAATTTTAAACCAATTAACTGGAGCAGAGCTCTCCGATAACAATAGGGTGTCTTTATTACTCCTTTGTCTTTCATGGTCAATTGTAGGAAATCCAACTATAAATCACCTTTGCTATTCCTCTCTTTTATAGTTGGCAACCCTCATGACTTCCATTGATATTATATGGCGTTTTCCAAATTTGTTTCCTGAGAAAAACAGTTCCTTGAAATGTCAATAAATACTTGTTTCCTGTTTTTTTTTCTTTCAGTTCTATGATTAAGTTTAGAAAACATTAAGCTATACAAAATGAATGATGCTTCTTCACTGAAAGACTTTTTATAGCCTTTAGATGCTTTGCAAGCCTCCAGGAGGTTGATAGAGCATGCACTATTTCCTAAAATAGTGTGATTAAGAACTCATTTTTTTGTTTGGACAGAAGTCTGGGTGATTAGGTAAGGGAGAGTATCTCAGGGGACAATGGTATCATGGAATTTTACTTTGGAAAAAAAAACTTATCTGGGAATCAAATAATATACCTAGAAGAATCATATTATGAATAGTTACATTTTTACTTGGATTTAATGGTCAAAATATTTAAAAGTATCTCAAAAACAAAGAACATTTTTTGGATAAATATGACTGTGGAATGTTCCCTTGATTATTTTGCGATATTTTGGAAATGTTTAAAAGGTTCTTATATTTCTTAATGTTGGAAAATGGCTTCCAGTATTTCTAATAATCACAAAGTCATGTAGTCTATATATCCTTTCCTTTGAAATTACAAAAGTCTTCAATTGCAGGTAAAGTCAGTAAACACATCAATCTATATCAGTGCATTTAAATGTTTTATTTTAATTTTTTGGCAAGTGAAAGTGCATATATCCATGCAGGGTTTAATGGTATATACCTAGTAAATAAGAACACATTATAAAATTTTAAATATACATATCTAGGACAGTTATTCTGCATGACAGCAGAGAAATGTCAAAGTAGTAAGAGTGCTAGAATTCAATCAGCTGTAATAAAAGCTCAAGAACAGGAAATAGTTGTATTTAATAATTGCACTAATTTTACTTAATTTACCTTTCAAACTAGTCAAATCTGTGTCATTGCAAATGTCCATGAATAGACAGTTTATTTTGATTTTCTTCTTTTATTTTATTCTGATAGGAGAAAAGTGGTGGTATAAGTTAAAAAATATATGACAAGATAATATATGTAACAAACTATTGAACAGTTAACTTCAGTAAAATGACAGAGACATATGACTGTGACACAAAGTTATTGTTTTACACACTCAAAATATATAATTGTACAATTTCTAAAAAATTAACTGAGGCCTAATTACTATGCTACTTTATCTTCTTTCTACCACATTTAATTCATGTTCCTTTGCAGATCCATGGTATTGTAGGAAATGTCTTTGTTCAGATTGGTCTAAAGATAATGACAATTATACTACCCACACCGTAAAACTATAATTTCTAAGCTATCATTTCCTGGCAAGAAGACCCTTTTTAGGACGAGGTTTTTTTTTTTTTTTTTTCTTTTTTTTTTTTTTTTTTTGTTTTTTGTTTTTTCCATCTTTCTCTTTTTTTAAAATCAGCCAGCGTACCTGTAGGTTTATTGTGAAAGCTCTTCTTTTTGATTAGTTAACATTTTGGAATTCTAATTAAGTGCTCAAGGTAAATAAAGGGACAAGTTCTTCTAGAAAATAATAATAAAAAAACAAAAATCATAAGAAAATATCTGTATCACTTAAAAGAGAGAAGGGGAGAAATGTAGTGTTGAATCCACTTCAAAAATCATTCTGACAAAATGACCTTTAAATAATCTACCAGTTTACAATTGATCTCTTTTGTTCAGGAGGCCCCAGGGGCTCTCCTTGATAAGATTCCACTTCAAAGCATGCAGCTTAAATTGCAAACAAAGGAAACTTGTACTTCTTTAGCTTACTGTGCAAGCTGGTTTTAAAATGTCCTGATCTGCATTGAACTTTACTAAAGTTCTGCTCTGGTTACATCCAGCACAGCAGTCAACACATCAAGATTCATAAAAGAATGAACTACTAAAAACTTAATATCAAAAACATTGCAGGCAGTCAAAGTATAACAGTAATTAATTACATGTCTTGCCCATCAAATAGGTATAAATAGTATATCAAAGCTTACATTGTTTGAATACAAGTGAAATTTGGGTTGCACTGGGGAAAGATCCTGGGTGTCTGTCAGAGAACATGCAATTACAAAAAAAAAAAAAAATCAAAGTTTTCCCAAACTTATATGTAGAATCATTTAAGAGTCACCCAAAATACTTACCCACTCTGATCTTGAATGAAGGTGATTTATTTTCACTGCTCTTAATTTTGCTAAATTATATTGATTGCTCTCAACAATGCACCTAGGATGTTGTACTTTGGGGAAAAAAATGACATTTTCTTGATTTAATCTCAGAAACAAGGGCATTTGGATTTTAACAAAATGTCCTCGTTTCAACAGTATTTGCCAACCCCAAAGTCAACCATGCTAAAACAGCAAGCTGTTACAAATAATCGCAATGGCACAGAATACATTTATTTCTCTTTCAGTACAATTCTCTTTCAGTAAACAACTCTAACAAACAAACAACTATCTTTGAGAGTAACATAAAACTTATATAACTTAGCTTAGGCAAATTGTCTGTATATCTTCTACAGTTTCTATAAAAGGTGTAAGTAAAGATTTACAGTCATTCTTATTGAGTTGCTAAGTTGCCAAGATCTGACATGTATTTTCATAAAAGTTTCTTTTTTTGTTGTCAAGAAGTTAGTCAAACCATTAGCTTCCAAAATTCTGAAAAGAAATAAAAGCTATAATATGTACAAGTGTTAAAACATATTTTCAACATGTGAGCAATAAAGTGAGTATGAAAACACCAGCTGGTCCTGTGTTCAGTGGCACTTCAATATATCATTTCACCCTGAATTCGTTAGGTAATAAGGAAGTTATGATTTTTTTTTTCCAGAATAGAGTCAAGTTATTGCTATTAGACTTTAACTCTAGACCCTGAATTTCTAAAAATAAAATCGAATATTCAAACTATTGGTACATTTAAATATTATTTCTACAAATACTATACAGATTTCACAGAAAACAAATATAATGTTTTTATACATTTTTTTAGTTTATTTTTGCAGAGACACAGTCTCACTATGTTGCCCAGGCTAGTTTCAAACTCCTGGCCTCAAGTGATCCTCCTGACTCAGCCTCCAAAAGTGCCGGGATTACAGGCAAGAGTCACCATCCCTGGCCTTATGCCTTTTATTAGTCTATATACTTGCATAAAAAACTTATAACTCATGAAGTCTTTATTCTTAAAGATTTCTTTTTCAGAAATTTTAAAAATCTAATATTTCTGCAGTTAGTTTGGCTTTAAGGATAGTGAGTGTACATAAATACAAAGATTGTTAGAAATAGGAATGAACTATTATTATAACCCTCTGGTACCTTAGTTTTCCTTTAGGTGAGGCCCCTGTATTGCAAGGTTAGACATGTAACCCTAGCCTGGCCAATCAACTTTAACTATTCTTGTTGCAACATAGATGGTCAAAAACTGGATATATGGCACACATTAGTTTAAAACACACAATCCCTACACTTTTTCTACAACTGTTGGGAAAGAGACTCTCTCCTCTAGGGTCACAAAGGAGGCTAGCTGATTATAAATCCATTTTTGCAGCACTATAAAGGAATACTTGAGGCTGGGTAGTTTATAAAGAAAACAGGTTTAATTGGCCTACCGTTCTGAAGGCTGTACAGAAGCACAGCACTAGCATCTGATTGGCTTCTAGCGAGGCCTCAGGGAGCTTTTACTCAGGCAGAAGGTGAAGCTGGAGCAGGTACATCACATGGCAAGAGCAGGGGTGAGAGATAGAGGGGAGAGATGCCACACTCCTTAAACAACCAGATCTCCTGTGAACTCTGAGCAAGAATTCACTCATTATCAGGAGGATAGCACAAAGCCATTCATAAGGAACCCACCCCCCATGACCCAAACACCTCCCACCAGGTGCCACCTTTAACATTGGGGATTACATTTCAGCGTGAGATTTGGAGGGAACAGACATCCAAACTATATCACTGATGTAATAATAGATGACAACAAGAGAGAAAAAGTTGGTCTACTTTATATAGAGTTTCCAGCAGTTTCTTCTCAAGACTATGATGTTATAGTGAAGACCAGAATAGAAAAACTAGCCAGGAAATTTCTGAGAAAATAAAAAAGTAAGTGAAATATTTTAAATTCAATTACAATGGAAAGATGTACTATTTGGCATGAATAAGAAAATAACTTTGAGGAATTATCTAGTATGTGTCAATCAGCAAATCATCTCTAAATTTCAATCAATATTAAATTCTGATTTTGGTTGTAATAATTGCAAAACAAATTGGAGATTTCATAATTTACTTTGTCTATTCCATTCTTGGAATATTAGGATATTCTAAGATTAGGTTGAAGGGAGAAGAATTTATTACCTTTGCCATCAAATCAATGCAGTTACTTTTGGCAAGTTGTGTATCATTGATGCCAGCAAGAAAAGAATTTTAAATTTTCCTGACCAATAACCCTTAAAGAAATTTAAGGTATTTGTCAGTTTCTCCCTGCAGGAAAATTAACCAGACTTTATAATTCTCATCATTTTCGTGAAGAGATATTGTCTTCAGCACTGAAAATTCTAATGTATCTCCTCTTCATTCTTTAAGATTACAGCATGGACAAAAAGAAATAACAGATTTCATTTGTCTCTATGATGAGTATAGACATTTGTTTGTAAGTACACCTCACTTTTTCAGCTGAAAGTGATGAGTAAATCAAATAATGAGTGATGACTTCCCTCTTACTACTTTTTTTTCCTTAATAAAAACAACAAGAAACAAGACAGGGTTACGGGAAAGTAGGGGATTTTCATTGTTCACTCAGAACACTTAAAAGAATTACCCTTGGGGAAATCAGTTTAATTTCTGTCTAAAGAGAGGACATCAAGTTCTGTTTTCTTTTCTGTAATTGTAGAACTGAGGTAAAAATGGCAATTCAAGGCCCTCATAATCATGAAGTCTCTTTCAGTAATAAGCGAAGTCTTTGTATAAGTGCCTATAGAAAAACGAATGAGTCACTATGGCATACTAGAATGAATGTTTTTACCAAATGCAGTATTAAGCATCTCAAATTCTACCTCTATGTACAGAGTAGAAATTAGTAGATTTTTGTTCTAGCTAAAATTTTGTTTGGCAAGAAAAGAGTTCCAACATTTCATGAATTTCGGAAGCCTTTGAAATTTTACAGCTTAGGAATTATACCTTGATGACATTGGCATGCATATAATGAAAAAAAATTGAAGAACTTTCTGCATTGAAAGACGTTACTAATTTCATCCAACCGCATGATGAAAGTAAATGAATTAACTGCCAATCCTCATTGCCTTTTTTCACAATTCTAGAAAAACATCAAGATAATTTTACCTTACCAAAAATTGTACAGTATCATATTTTCCTCAATATTTTCTCAAAATATAATAATAGTTAACAATACAGTTTTCAAAAAAATATTTTTCACAAATTAAATTTCAGAGTAATGGAAATAGAAATTAAATAGTTCCCCTAAGACATTTGTATACAGTTGTAAGATTATACCACATTATATTGCATTTCTTTCCAAAATTATATTCTATAGATTATATATATAGCCTTTGTATTAACTATACAAATAACACTATATAACAAATTCTCACTGAGTGCCTTTCAAATGACTGGCACTAAGGTAAGTACTAGACTCAGAGCACAAAATACATAAAAATTTTAGTTAGGGAGGTAGAGGAAAGTGAAATTGTAGATGACTAGCATTGCATACATGGGATAAAATAACACTCAAACAGAAGAACTCGCAATATCTAAAACTCATACATTCATTTTCTAAGGTAGGAAATCATGGCTCAAATTCCACGAGTCATAGCACGTTTTGATTCTATTTTCTAATTTCTTTTTAACCTCATCACTTAAAAGGGAAAAAATAATAGAAATTGTTCAAAGAAATTTCCTTGAGTCTTTTCTTTCTATTTGGAGACTTTTCATCTGCACTGAAAATGCTAATGTGTTTCATTTAGAGATCATCTCTCACTCCATTGAAAACTAGTATGTTTCCAGCAATGCAGAGAAGAAAACTCAGCGTTGAGTTTCATAGTCCTTCCCTATGTCACTATTCACAGGAAGGGTGAAAAGAGCAGTTGTATTGTACTGAGGAGAGAATGATCACATTTTGTTGCATATTCAAATAGACTTGCTATATTTGTTCCAAAGGCTCAAATATTACCCTGAAATGGAATTCAAGGTCCCTGCTGATTTTCAAAATGTGTGTTTCAAAATTCACTTTAAAGTACACAAAAAATTAATACCACTTTCAAATATAGCTTTCTCTAGGGAAGAGCTGTAACCATGACTCCTACGGAATAAATACCCTCAACTTAACTGGTCATTAGATGTCACTCCTCTTTCAAATGGATAGAGCTGAAAGAGGGTTTCTGTTTTTCTTGGCAGCAAAACCAAAATCCATCCAACAAGAAATAAAAAGACATTCAAATGGGAACTACAGATGTGTGAACCATTTGGAAGAATAACTTGCACTGAGTTAAGTGAAAATTATGAAAGTCTTTTGAACTAGACTCGGAACCATTTTTAAAATTTATATCATATTGGAAGTATCTTATATTTATATTTTACCAAATAGTTGTATATTGCCCTTAGTGGTAGCTTTTTGGTTTTCATGAATAAATTTAGCTCCTGTGAAACTGCCAGAAAGTCACTCCTGGAGATGAAAGNTTTTTTTAACTCCCAGTGTGAGTCCTAATTTGGCCTTTGGACACAATTGAACAGTTACCATTCAAAACAGTCAATCAAATAAGCAAGTTAGGGAAACCTATGAAGTCAACATGCTTTCTCCATATGTGTTTTGCGGTAATTATATGTTGTAAAAATTAGTAGAACAGGTACAGGTCAGCACTATAATACAGTAATGACTGCTTTGTTAAGACAAATCAGTGACATAAGGAAAGAAAAAAGATTAATTTTTTGTTTGTTTTAGATGTGGTATAACACACTGGTTAATAAGTAAATAAAACTGCCACTGTTTCTTTTGTTCTTGATGCTTATAATCTTTTTAGGTTTATTGTGTTATGGGTTATGCTTCACTCTGAGTATTCTCTTCATTGACTAGATCCGATATATTTCAGTTTACATAAGTTAAAAAAAATAAAACAAGTCATGTTATTAATTTGAAAATCTAGGCTTTCCTCAAATAAAATATATTTGCCATAGTATAATATAAATATTGTCTTATACTCCTAAAAATGAGTAAATGGCAGTGAAAAGTTTCTAGCTCAAATATATTACAACTATTTTTAAAAGATTGCTTTATGTGCAGATTGAAAGATCATCAGAAACTGAACAGTGGCATTCTAATAGACAAGCATAACATTTTCAAACAGGTCTTAAATTATATGTTTTTTTGTATGTGCTTTCATCTTTAATCCAGGAAAATCGTTCTGTGTTTCTAATTTATATTGCTTAGCAGTAGGAAACTTAAAAAAAATCATAGGTTCGGTAGGCAAAGAGCAAAAAGTACCCTAGCTTAAAATGAGGATCATTCAGTCACTATAGGTTTGAATATGTTTTTGAAGCTCATACACTTTTTTACAACCCAGTATGTATGGCATTAAATTTGGGGCTTCATGCATTTTAAAATACTTATGTTAAGATTAATGTCACAATAGTAATTTTAAGAAAAAATTACCAATAAAATCTCCCAGTGGGGAAAATATAATCTGTCATCTCATTCTTTCTTATAATGAGGATTCAATATAAAACAGAGTGGAAGGGATTTTAGTCTCCCAGAGTTTTCAGTCACTTATTTACCTGGTGTTTATCATAGCTGCATAGGTGCTTACTTCTCTTTTATATGGGGTAAAGAGGCATTTTTCACCTTCCTTGGGAAAGTAGAAAAAGGGTTTGGAGATTCACAGTGACTATTTCTTAAAGGCCACCAAGTGTTAGGTGCACTTTGCTGCACTCTGCATGATTTGTTAGGTTTCGTTTCACCTACTACTTTGCTGTTTCATTTGCCAGGCAAAAGGAAGAAATTCCTTTTGGAATTTCTGCCTTAATTCTTGGTGCTCAATTTTCATTTATTTGAGAATTTATCAAGTTTTTTTTTTTTTTTGAAACATTTTAACTCAAGCAAAACCAGAAGACCATTGATTTATTAGTCATATGAAAAAAAGAAGGTAAAACTCTAAAGGTAGGGCTTTTGATAAAATCTACCAATAGAAGCAATGATAACAATAGATATACTGACGGTAGCTAACATTTAATTAAAATGTATTATATACTTGGCAATTTATGAATGCTCTGTTTAATTTTCCCAACCAAATTATGAGAACAATTTCCTTCAGAAAACTGGGGCATGGAAAGGCTAAATGGGTCCAGTTGCAGTGGCTCATGCTTGTCATCCCAACACTTTGGGAGGTTGAGGCAGGGGGATCACTTGACCTCAGCAGTTTGAGACCAACCTGGCCATCATAGTGGGACCCATCTCTACAAAAAATTTAGATTTTCTAAAATTGACCAGGCATGGTGGCACACAACTGTAATCCCAGTTATTCAAGAGGCTGTGACAGGAGGATTGCTTAGGCCAGAGAGGTCAGAGCTTCATTGAGCCGTGATCATGCCACTGCACTCTAACCTGGTCTCAAAAAACAACACGCAAAAAAACAAATTAAAAAAAAAACGCTGAACAGTTTATCCACAGTCACCATTAAATACTTTTTATATACAAAAAAATGGCCTTAGATGCAAAGAATATTAAGGTGGAATTTTTATATCTGTAGTTCAATATTAGACAGATATGATACGTACAGCACTGTTTTAGACACAGGAACTTATAGAAATTCCTTATATTACAAAAAATGCACAATCAGGTAGTGAGAGTACATATATAATGAGATAGAGTCCAATGGGCAAAAATGCAGGGATATATACAGCAAGTAAACATGGTCAGGTAGAACTTATATATGAACAACATTAAGAATATTGGCTCTAATAATTAAAGAGAACATTCTAGGTATCATTATTGTATGTGGGAGAGAGTAAAAAGGAGCAATCAGTGTTTGTGAGAAAGATAGTGAGGTCCACGTTTATTTGCTGGCGGTTGGTCAGAGTTGATCTCAGCTCTAAGTGGCTACTATCAAGTCTTTGCCACGAGGCTTCCTCCATCTTCAATGCTAGCAATGGAGAGTATCTCTCACATCGGATCACTCTCAGGATTCAAGTATATCTGACTTCAGGAAGAGCCCAGATCTTTTCTAAAGCTGGCCTGATTAGGTCAAGTCCTTTAAGAAGGAGGATCATCAACTGTGCCTTATAAGATAAACCAATCATGGAGTAAAATCCATTATATTCACAGTCCTCAGGTTACATAGAGTGTGTATATCCCCAGGGGCTGGGGATCTTGGACATTGTTGTGGTGTATGTTTGCAGCCCCCAAAATTCATATGTTGAAACCCTAATCCCCAGTGGGATGGTATTAGGAGGTGGACCCTTTGGGAAGTAATTACGTCATAAAGGTGGAGCCCTCATGATGGGATTTGTGCTCTTATAAGAAGAGACAAAAAATAGTTTCCTCTCTCTTTACCCTTCACCATCAGAGGATACAGCAAGAAGACAAAATTCTACGAGCTAAAAAGACAGCCCTAACCAGAACCTGACCATGCTGGCAACTTGATTTCAGACTTCCCAGCCTCCAGAACTGTGAGGGAAAAAAAAAAAAATCTGTTGTTTAGGCCATCCACTTTATGGTCATTTGTTATAGCAGCTGAAAACAGGGATCATTTTAAAACTCTGCCTACCACAAAGACCACTCTATAAATAATGGGTGTTGACCTTTACGTACCTGTATATCTATGTGAACTTTCAGTAAATAGACATGTCTCATTAGCTAATTTTTTTTTTCTTTTTTTTTTTTTTTTTTTTTTTTTTTTT
>NW_016812512.1:273651-285605 GCF_001698545.2 Rhinopithecus bieti
TGGAGTGCAATGGCACGGTCTTGGCTCACTGCAACCTCCACCACTTCCCGGGCTCAAGCAATTCTCCTGCCCCAGTTTCTCGAGTAGCTGGGATTACAGGCATGCACCACCATGCCCGGCTAATTTTTGTATTTTTAGTAAAGACGGAGTTTCACCATGTTGGTCAGGCTGGTCTTAAACTCCTGACCTCAGGTGATCCACCCACCTCAGCTTCCCAAAGTTCTGGGATTACAGGCGTGAGCCACTTCACCTGGCCGCTACATTTTAGAAAATATACCACCTTACTTTTTAAAAGCTGTAGACATAGTTGCTAGTTCAATATTAATGCCAATGTAGTATATTCAGTTTTTAAGTTAGTGTTTCTCATAAGGAATTCTCAGTTCTATGGCATGGCCATTCCCTGAGGATTATTCTTTAAAAAATAGATAAAATAAAATGGATGCAGGTATAGACATTTATTCAACCTAGGAGCAGGCCTAATGGACACGTGGTCCTTCTGTCCATAACCAGCTATAAAAAGGATTCTAGGAAGCTTTCATCCTCCAAATACTCTTTACTATTTGACCAAATATACCCTGCATTGCTGTCCACTGTCAATATCAGTTACATTATTGTTTAAAAAGGAATTTGCAATGGGAACTTTAAGTCAAATAATAACCAGATTATAATAATAACAGAATGTTACCTGACAGGTAAATATGTGTAAAGTCTGGTCTTGTCCTGGGTAAATAACATTAAAGTAAAAAGTTCTTTGTAAAGACAGTGCATGAGAGGAAATAAGTAACATCCCAAAATTCCAGTGAACACATATTTTTAAAAAGGTGGTATGTGTTGGATAACCATTAAAAACAAATAGATCAAATGATAAGGAATCATGGAATAACCAGTCAGTTTAATGCGGATTCCTCATCTCTCTCAACCCAAATGAGCAACTGATCGTCTCCTGACTCTTCTTCACCTATGTTGTCAAAAGTGTAATATCCTGAGATGATTTTGTTCCAAATCGCACATGGAGAACAGCAGCAGAGGAAATCACTGATCAAGCCGGTGGCCTCTGACTGAAGGTCAATACTGCCATGACGGCTAGGTTATGACCATCCGCCCAAGGACTCTTGTCAATGCAACTTTGCTTCTGGTGATTAAGAAAATCACTCTCCCCATTCACCTACCCTAATTAGTTTACTTTGGAAACTAATACAAATAGTAACGCACAAACATAGGCATTCTACTGATGCTTTGATTTTTTATTGATTTTTATTTTGACCTATGTGAGTTGATTCACATTTTATTTCCAGCAAAATTTTCCATGTGATATACAAAGCAGAACTTTGGAGGTTTAAGAGCTTTAAAAAAAAAAAAAAAATAGAAACAGGGTCTCTCTCTCTGTCACCTAAGCTGAGCTCACTGTAGCCCCCAACTTCTGGCCTCAAGCAATCCTCCTGCCTCAGCCCACCCATAATAGCCTTTTGTATAAATAAGTTGATTTCTAAATGTTCCTACAATGAGAATTTTGAGTCTGCACATAAGTGCAAAGTCAGCTTACCTCCTTCCAACTACCTATATTTGTTTGGTATGTTTTCATAACAAATTAAACTTTACACACAGTTAAGTGACACAATTTATTTCTCATTACATTTTGTAAGTGTAGCTGATGCAGAGCTATAAGACTGATTTTTGAACATTAATTTGATGTCTAGCTATATTGCTATGTAATTATGTTGATTCTATTAATTAGAGGATTCTTCAGGTTTTCTATGTACAATCTGTAATAATTGCATTTTTCTTCTTTACAAATTAATATTTTAATTTTAATTTTATTATTTATTATTATTTGGTGTGACATGGTGACTTGGGGTTTCATTTCAACGTACAATGGAAGTGATGATAATGAGAATTTTGTGTTATTTCCTAATATTAAAGANTCCAGGCGCTGCCACCTCGCCCGGCTAGTTTTTTGTAGTTTTTAGTAGAGACAGGATTTCACCGTGTTAGTCTGGATGGTCTCGATCTCCTGACCTTGCGATCCGCCCGTCTCGGCCTCCCAAAGTGCTAGGATTACAGGCTTGAGCCACCGTGCCCGGCCATCTCCCTCCTTTTCTAACTTGCTAAGAATTATATTATAAAGGTTGCTGCATTTTATATTTAAAAAATTCTGCATCTACAAAGAAGAGTGCACGTGTTTCCCCTTTTAATATGTTCCTATGATGTAGTACACTTACTTTTTCTCTAATATTAACCTTCTGAGATATATCCAAGTTGGACATAATGTCTTTTTTCTTTCTTTTGGTAATCTTAATAATTCTGGTTTGACTCTTTTTTGTTTGTTTGTTTTTCCTTTCCTCTATTGACTTTGATATCAGCTTTGGTAAAATTCTACCGCTCTCACAGACGTGTTGAGGAACAGTCACCATTTTTGTATTCTCTGAAAAGGAGTTTGTAGAAGATTGGAGTATGTTTTCCCGTAAAACATTAGTAGAATTCATTTATAAAACCAGCTGGACCTGTCACTTTCTTTGTGGGGAGATTTTTACCTACACAACTACTTTCATGGTCATAGAATGTTTAAACAATTTCTCTATTTCTTTTTTAACCTGTTTTGTTAAAATGCATTGTAATAGGGGTTTAGCAGTTCTATTAATTTTTAAAATCTATTGCAAATATTTTATTGCATTATTCTGTCTTTAATATTTCAGTGTCATTTATACATATAAATAATCCCAGTTTTCATTTATAGTGTTTACTTTTGCCTTTTCTCTTTTTATGATCACTGTTTGCCTACTTTAAAGATCTTTTCAAACTATAAACATTTGCTTTTAAAATTCTTTCTAGTGTGTCTTTGTTTTCTGCAATGTTCATTTTGTATTCATTTTATTATCTTTATACTTCTTATTTAATTCATTTTATTTTAAATTTCTGGATATAGATTTGTGGCTCATTAATTTTTTCCTGCCATTTTTTCTGATATATATGTATGTAAGCTATGATTTCTTTCTGATGTATTCTTCCTGATCACTCCTTTATACAGTTCTCACTCGGTCCTCGGTGCTATCATCATATGTAATCAGTGCCCTTAGAAAATTTATATGAACTTGTATTTTCTTGATATGTCTGCCCTTTTATTGAACTATGAATTTTTTAATAAGAGTCATACCTAGTTCAACTATGTACTCCTTATGCCTATGCAATTCTTGGAATATGCGAATTTTCACTGACTATTTGTTTAATAAATTAATTAACAAAATGAGTATTTATAAGTCAAGGAATTTAAGCTGTTTGGACATTGCAGTATTAACACTGAAATTAAAAGTGGATTAATAAGATATAGAAAAAATACCTTAAAATTAAGCCTTTGATGTAGCAACTTGATACATGGCAAATCAGGTAGTACAGAGCAATGAGGAAGGAAGAACTTGTATGTACAGTAGTGTTGGAAAATCTGGATAATAAAAGTAGGAAGACACTTACATTACACTCTAGCAGACACAAATCTTTCAGTAGATTTCAGACCTAACTATAAAGGTAAGAGAAAACAATATGAGAGAATACCTTAATGAAAGAAAATATAGGAAAATACCTTCATGGTAGAGAAATCATCAAAATTTCGGAAACAAAAACCATGAGGTGAAAATGTGGTGGATTAAGTTATGTCAAATTTAAGACTTTTTTGACAGAGATAAGGATTGCTAGCCTACAGAACTATAAAAAAATGTTTAGCCTCTCATGTAGCTAGATTGGGAAACTATGTTATTCTGGCCAGTGAACTACAAGCAAAAATAATAGAGTTACTTCTCATCAAAGATACTTAGGTAAGATTCTAAAGTCAAACCATGCCCTTTATTTTCCCTTCCTCTGAAACAGTAAAAGCCATATTTAGATGGTAGATTCAACAGAAGGAAGACTTTCAGATCCTTAAGTCCCCATTCTGAAGAGATTGTTCTGGAGACCGACCAGAATTGCAAAAAACATGGGTCACTTGTTACTGCAGCATAACTTGTTCCATCCTGACTATTACACATATCAATAAAAGATACTCATATGTAACCAAAGGCTAGAAAAAGATGACCTCATGTCTAAAACCAAAATAACTAAATAAACAATAACTGAAAAAAAAAATGAACTCCTACAAGTCAACAAGAAAAATAAGGGAAAACTAATAAAAACTATGGGCAAATGACAGGAATGTGTAATTCAAAACAGAGGATCACCAAATGATTAATATTTGGTACTCTAATCCTATAGGAAGTTTGTCAGTGTAAATTTTGGAAACAAGAATGCTAAAAATAGAAAAATACCATATGTTGGTAAGAATTTGAAAATATTGAATGTCAAATATACTTGTATTGAGTTAAAGTTATTATTGCCCTTCTAAAAAGTGCTCTTGCAGAACTCAGTAAAACTATGTATATAACTTTGGACTCAGAAATTCCACTGCTAGGGATATATGCACACTCAATTCCATACGATAATTGCTTCTCATTTATTTATAGTGGATATCCACTCTAATTGAAACATAATTAAAATATAGTGGACTAAATTATAGAATATTGTGCAGCAATTAGATGCTATACATATGTATGTAGATGTATATATATAAATATACACACACACTAACATAGATTATAAAAACAGTATTGTGTGACAAAAGAGAAAAAATGATTTATGTGTACAAAGATGAATAACATTTATGGAAATAAAAAATATATACACACAATACAAAACAATGTTTTATACCAAAGCACCTGAGAATTTAAAGACATAGCAGACACAATAGAGTGATACCCATGAGACAGCGAGCAAAGGAAGTATGACATCACATGGGAATGAAGGAGAAGAAAATGAAAAAAAGAGGAACTTCTACATATAGGTAACTATGATAATGTAGTATTAATTGGAATGTATGGTTAACTCAACAGGCTACATGTGAGGTCAAAGAAGAAACTAAATAAAATGATAAAATATTGAGAAAACAAGAGTACTAAGAGGCTGCTGGGTGCGGTGGCTCATGCCTGTAATCCCAGCTTCGAGAGGCTGAGGTGGGCAGATCATGAGGTCAGGAGTTCGAGACAGGCCTGGCCAACATGGTGAAACCCTGTCACTATTAAAAACGTAAAAATTAGCTAGTCATGGTGGCAGGCACCTGTGATCCCAGCTACTTGGGAGGCTGAGGCAGGAGAATGGCTTGAACCTGGGAGGTGGAGGTTGCAGTGAGCCACGATTGTACCACTGTACTCCAGCCTGGGTGACAGAGTGAGACTCCATCTCAAAAAAAAAAAAAAAAAAAGTCAAGAAATTCCCAACTGTGGTCTTCATTTGCTTCTGATTTTTAGGCTTATGGAAATAATATAAAAAAGGAGCTCCTTAAAACAAAAGGGAAGATGATAAACAAACAAAAAACTTTATTTGACCCGAATTTTTATTTTAATATTGGAAGCAACAAAGAAAGTCACTTTTTATGCTCTGCAATTCTATGTTCAATATCTTTATTGAATTACACTCCTACATTATTAAAAGTCATAAACAAATATTTCCATATCTTAAAATTTTCTCTTTATTCTTGTATAATCAAAAGTAATGGGAGGTAAAAATGTTTTTTTATTGCACTACAAGGTAGGTGTATTAAATACAGCTTTGTTTGGTGGGGCTCATTTGTAGTAGATTTTCCCTTCCTAAATATGTTTATTAAAATGAAAGTGAAATAATAAGCAAATTCTAGTGTGTCATCTAGGCAAAATAAATTAGCTTGCCTGGTGACACAAAGAAATACTAGGCAGTATGTGGTTATAATTTTGCACCAATATTCAGATAAATAATCACTGCAGGAAGCACAGCTGGGGTTGGCATTCAAATTCATAAATCTTCAGGTTTTCTAATGGTATCTAATAATTCAAATTCTTAAATAGATTGTGTACTAAGTGAAAATAATGGGACAAGGCCATATTTTCTAACTTCTTGTGGATATAAGTTCATTTGTCTGTTGCAGTAAATTTATGCCAATTTTTTGGGCAATACACTGTGTGATTTGTGACAATGGCCACTAACAAAAACTTTTATTCTAAAGAGTTTTCTAATTTTCAAAAGGGCTTTTTGAACATGAAACTCTATACCACTATTTCTTTTCAGCTTTGTGTCAAGAAAAGGTCACTTTATGGGGGTTATTGTTGATGATATGTTAACATTCACAGGAAAGAGACTATGGTTATTTTAGGATCAAGATGACAGTTATATGAAATGATAATGTAGCTATATTGGGAAATGTAATTAAACTGCCTCTGTGTGTTGAATGATAATTGCAATGAGACTGCTCAGTGAAAATTTGATGATGAGACATGAAGAAATTCAAAGCCCTACTGACTCCTATCTTATTTAGAAATACAAAATTCCACCCAGATTGGTGAAAAGCATTTGGTTCTATGTAAGTGTTAAGGGAACAACCAGCTAAAAATGGTTCTTTTCTCTTAAGTCAGCAAACTGTACTTTTGACAATTGCCTTTCCCCAAACTACGGAAGTCATTCTCCTTGTACAGTTTTGAGCAAACAACACTTCAACCTTTTGCCCATATATCTCTCAATTGTTAGGCACAATACAGGAAACAAGAACCTTGCTGGTAAGTGCTGCTCCAAGAGGGGCTTAGCCTGATTCCAGCAGACTCTCAAGGCCATTTATAAAGTCCAGGTGGCCCTGCAATCAGAAGAGCCTCAAAAAGTACTGCTCTTGCCATGAGATTTGTTTCCATTGACTTAGAGATACTACAATTTACTTCAGTGGGTTTTCTAGAGTTGAGCTACCCTTGCATTCCTGGAAGAAACCAACTTGTAAACTGCATATTATCCAGTTGGTTACGTACATTTTAAAATAATGTGTTACTTTTAATTGAATGCATACCACATGTAATAGGACTATGGTTTATTTTCAAGCTTACTTTCTTGAAGAACTATTTTTATTCTCATAAACCAGAAATTTTAGCAAGTAGCTTTAAAAAATTGTCATTGCATCAAAGTGGGTGGTTTTGCTATGAAGTTTTGGGTGTTATCAGTTTATTCTACATGTTTGTTTATTGCTTTGGCAGTTTGGTTCTGGTTCTTTCTCAATTCTCATAATCTATAAATTGGATCATCTCTCTTCTCTCCACAGTTACCATCTTCTTTCTGATCATTTTGTCCTGTGTGTTTTTTCTCTTTTACTCTTAAAGAGATTCTCTATTCCCCAATATCACTGATATAATTGTATACGGTATAATGATATGCTTTCTCTTCTTGGTACCTCTAAAGAACATTTTAATTTGCTGTTGTTGGCTGGTGGCTCACGCCTGTAATCCCAGCACTTTGGGACGCTGAGGCGGCAGATCACCTGATGTTGGGAGTTTGAGACCAGCCTGGCCAACATGATGAAACCCTTCCTCTGCTAAAAATACAAAAATTAGCTGGGTGTAGTGGCATACACCAGTAATCCCAACTACTCGGGAGGATGAGGCAAGAGAATTGCTTGAACACGGGAGTCAGAAGTGCCCTGAGTGGGGATCATGCCACTGCACTCCAGACTGGGCAACAGATTGACACTTCATCTCAAAAAAAAAAATTTAAAAAATTTGCTATTGTGCTTTTTAGTTACTGTTACTCTTACTATCTCTGTTAACTTTTAAAATTTTATTCTGTATCTCAAAAGACAGCTCTATTTTCATATTGTTTTCTTTATTATGTAATATTTATTGAAGACATGTGCATATGTATTTAAAACATTGTTTTGTTTTTGTAGAAAGCCTTTTACATACTTACAATTTATTCTGCACCTATATTAAAGTCAGTCACTTACACTTTGTTGTGGTTGCCACCTAAATAGTTTTACTCCATTTTATTCATCCTTGAAAGAATGACGACCTATACATGTCCAATTTTTGTCAATGAGTGTGAATCATCTCTTTGATCTACATCACAATCAAACTGGATGCTGCCCTGAGATACCCTCACACATACTTTTGTTCTATAATACATCTGTTAATGTGGCTCTCCTGGTCTGGACAGATATTTCCTTCTGCTGCCATTTCTAAGTCTTCAGAGTTTAAATATGTTTCTCCATAGTTAATGTGGAGTTAAGTTATAGCTCCTCTCTAGAAATAGTGCATTACATAATGTAATTCCCATATTATACAACTACTGCAACTCTTTCTGTAAGTCTCTGCTTGGTCTCACATCCTGGATATTCCAGCTACATTTATTTTTACCCATGGACATATTCCTGAATTTTTAGGAAGGGACTTCAGAGTTTTTTTCTTTTAATTTAATATTTTATCAGTGGAGATTTTAATAGAATGAAATATTTAATTTTAAAATGATGCCGGTTCCTTCACAGTCTCTGAAACTAAAGACAGAGGCCACTTTATCAACTGAGGCCTGGTATCATAAAATGTGACAGACAAATTTCTATAAGCTAAAATTGGAATTCATTCATCCTTGAAGTTTCTCAAAGTCATTCTTTGATTTTTAAACAATGAATAGTTCTTTGTCTAAGCAAAACAGCATTATTAAATTACCTTCAGTAATTGAAAAGGAAGAATATTTGAGTTACAGGAAGTCCAAAGTAAAATAAAATCATATGAAGTAAACCAAACTTATCTTATAAATACCATATGTGTGGACTCTTTAGACAATGACTTTTGCTGGTTTTATATGAAAGTGACAGAACAGCAGTTTGTATCATTGTCTTAAGCAGAAAAAGTCTGTAACAATTTGCAGAATTAGACAATACTTTTATTTCAATAAGGTACTCCCCCTTTTTTTATTTTAGTAACAACACAGTTTGAATAATAAGGGAGCTGGCTAAGGTTTTTGTTGTTGTTATGTTGTTTGAAAGCCGTTGAAGATCCTGTCAGCCGAACTTGGAATTTGGTCCTTGGTATACCACAGAGCCAACCAACAGCAGCAAGCAGCAGTGAATGTGAGACACAGTAACAAGTTCTCTTTTTTTCTTCCCTGTGTAAGTTAACAAATCATTGTTGTCTCCAGTATACAAAACCTCATCACGGACAGTCTAGAGGTAAAATGTATTTCACATTTTGAAAAGGACCAACCCTAAGGCAGTTGGTAAAGTTAAAAAAACTGTCTCTAAAGTCCTTCATTGACTTTCTGAGTTCTTATTTTACTTCAGCCATAGTCCAGAGACTCAGTGCTTTAAGATGGACACTTCTCCAATTCTTTCCGCCAGATGAGAATATATAAAAATTAAGTCAAAATTGATGTTAGAGTGAATTGATTCAATGATAATTTTCCACATTCCCCACAGTCATTCTCTAGGAATCTTGGTAAAACTTACACATGTCATACAAGAGGGACCAGGGAATACAAGAGATGTGAGTTAAGATTTTACCTTTCATTTTTATTGGGGAAGATTTACAAATTACTTAAATTTATTCATATTCTCAATATCTTAATTGAAGAATTTCTGTCTTTATTATGAAAATTAAGCAATAAAACAACATAGGGGAAAGTATTTGCCAGTTAATAGGCACTAAAATCATTTATTTATTTTAAAATGATTTGTGATTTTAGAACTAGAAATCCTGGATAAGAGAATATTTGAGGTAAGTAGGTAATTATATAATCTGCTTATGTACAGAGGCATCCACACTTTTAAAGATTAGGAATCTTAAGCAATTATTTTAGGGAAAAGCTTTTCTCTACTCTTGCTAGTACCAAAAAAAAAAAAAAAAAATCTATCATCTTAGGAAGCATTTGGGAAGCAGATTCTTCTCTCTTTACTTCATTCACTCTTCCTCATGGAAATAAGTGACATGTATTTGCAGAAATTGAAAGAATGCAATTCTTTCAATATGTACACATAGCTCAGCCTCTTCTGCATTTCTTTCTGGCCTAGCCTGCCTGTAATCCAGGTTTAACTGCTGTTTCCATGTGGAAATATTCCTGGGTCAGCGTTCAGCGCCTGATTGCTAAGAAGCTGACCTAACAGCCATCTCTCTTTATTTCTTCTCTTGAAGCTTAATAAATGTGCGAGGGTCATTCCTCTTGGAGGTGACTAGGGATGCATCTGTCCGTCAAATGCAGTCTCTTCATGGAAACATCTCACTGGCTAGTCTCAAGGAGAAGTATTTCATCATAGGACTACATTTTAACTTAACTTACTCCTTTTTTTTTTTTTTTTTTTTTTAAGACAGGGTCCCCACTCTGTTGCCCAGGCTGGAGTTCAGTGAGGAGATCTTAGCTCACTGCAACCTCCGCCTTCCCAGCTCAAGCAGTTCTCCTACTTCAGCCTCCTGAGTAGCTGGGACTGCAGGAGCAACACCATGCTGGGCTATTTGTGTGTGTGTGTGTGTGTGTGTGTGTGTGTGTGTGTGTGTGTACATACACACATATATATTTATATATGTATGTATATATGTATATGTACACACACATGCATATGTACACAGAAATATATATATATTTCCTTTTTCTTTTATTTTCTTTCATTTTTTGGGGGGAGGACGAAGTCTAGCTCTGTCATCCAGACTGAAGTGCAGTGGCCCGATCTCGGTTCACTGCAAGCTCCACCTCCAAGGTTCTCCAAGTAATTCTCCTGCCTCAGTCCTCTGAGTAGCTGGGACTACAGGCACACACTACCACCATGACCAGCTAATTTTTGTATTTTTAGTAGAGACAGGGTTTCACCATGTTGGCCAGGCTGGTCTCGAACTCCTGACCTCTAGTGATCAGCCTGCCTCGGCCTTCCAAAGTGCTGGGATTACAGGTGTGAGCCACTGCGCCACGCCTACTTTTCCATATTTCATAGAGATGGGGTTTCACCACGTTGCGCAGGCTGGTCTCCAACTCCTGGGCTCAAAGGATTCCTCCTCCTCGGCATCCCAAAGTGCTGAGATTACAGGTGTGAGCTACCCGCCAGGCCCATTTTAACTTTACTGTTGAATCGCCATCTGACTAGTTTCTATAATCTGAATAGGTTTTGAGCACATAGAGAGAAAGGGAGGCTATGATTGGTAAATGAAAACACGTTGTTCATGTCGGGAAAGAAACAATTTTTTCTAAGGGTAACTCATCCAACTGGTACTATTTTATGGGCTTTTTACATCCAAGATGGATATTAAAAGGTCAAGCAATTCTTTTGGAGTCATGTTTCATCAATCCATGATTATATAGAAGATATATCCAAGCCCAGATATCACATAGCTTTGTGGTTTTCTCACTTTCTATGTCCTCTGAATGCATTCCAAAGAGCCAAGTGATTGTGATGGAGATATCTAGAGCTCACAAGCACATGGGCAAATGAGTGCATTCCAATTTTCTGAGTTTGAGAATGTATTTTGATCAAATGAGTTACAAATGGCATCATTATATTGGAAAGATAAGAATTTCTTGGCCGGGCACTGTGGCTCACGTCTGTAATCCCAGCACTTTGAGAGGCCGAGGCGAGTGGATCACAAGGTCAGGAGTTCGAGACCAGCCTGACCAACATGGTGAAACCCCGTCTCTACTAAAACTACAAAAAATTAGCCTGGCATGGTGGTGCATGCCTGTAATCCCAGGTACTCAGGAGGCTGAGGCAGGAGAATCTATTGAACCTAAGACGTGGAGATTGCAGTGAGCAGAAATTATGCCACTGCACTCCAGCCTGGGTGACAGAGTGAGATTCTGTCTTAAAAAAAACAAGAAATAGGCCGGGCGCGGTGGCTCAAGCCTGTAATCCTAGCACTTTGGGAGGCCGAGACGGGCGGATCGCGAGGTCAGGAGATCGAGACAATCCTGGCTAACACGGTGAAACCCCGTCTCTACTAAAAACTACAAAAAACTAGCCAGGCGAGGTGGCGGCGCCTGTAGTCCCAGCTACCTGGGAGGCTGAGGCAGGAGAATGGCGTGAACCCGGGAGGCGGAGCTTGCAGTGAGCTGAGATCCGGCCACAGCACTCCAGCCTGGGTGACAGAGCGAGACTCCGTCTCAAAAAAAAAAAA
>NW_016812512.1:286728-299351 GCF_001698545.2 Rhinopithecus bieti
TTCTTGGGAATAGTTTTAATTTAAAAAATGTAAAACATGAAGACACTAAAATTTAATAAAGAAAACAAAATTTATCAGTTTAGTAGGTATGATGTCATTTTTTCTTAATCAATTAGATATTTATAGTAAAACTTGACATTGCAAGTTCTTCAGGAGTAGATGCTGGATTTGACTACATGAGTAGTTTTAAAATATTTTAGCTGCAAAGTGTTTTTTAAAAAAATATATTACATGTCATGGATAATCTATACAAACCAATGAGAAAGTGGCTAACTAAGGCTAGGTAGTTTGTGGTGTTATGCTACTAGATCACCTTAGGGCCCATGAGTTCCTTCTATGAAACATACTTCCAACATTCCATATAGCATAGTAGAAAATGGCAGTCGTGGATGGTACAGCAGGAAAAAACACACATAATTATACATTCTACCTATTTTGGATCTTATTTTCTCAGATCATCATTTTCCTCTTCAAACGTCAGGACAATTATAAACAATTAAAAACAACAAGACCCATAATGTACCAAGCACTAGACCTTATACACTTTATACTTCTGATACAAAATCTTTAAAGTAATAATGTAATCTTCATTAATGATTATTATTAATGGGAAAATGAGTTCACTGCAAATTTTATACAAGCCTGAATTCACAAATCATTACCATAAGTGTACGTTTTTTGATCTATATTACATTTTATGTAGTGGGATAATTTTAAAATTATAAATATTTTTAAAAGTCAAATAATTCTTCAGCATATCCTCCCTAAACATAACATCAATAATGCTTATATTGCTACATTACTACATTTTAATTTTTCAATGCTGAGCATTTTATACCCCAAGTGTCCTCAAACATTTTCATCTCAGGACCCCTTTGCATTTTAAAAATTAAGAAGGACCTCCAAATAACTTTTCTTTAAATGGGTTATATATATTCATTTTTTTCTAGATACCAGATGCTATTGTTTATTAAGTATCTGCAATGTGCTCGACATACTATGTCCATATGTTTACATGTATCATATTTACATTAGATATTATCTCTAAACCTCACAACAACCCTTCAAGACAGATAATATCAAGTCTATATTTCAAATGGGAAATGAGCTCAGAGAGGACAAATAACTTGCTCAGGTTTCTCAGTTTCCATGGAAGTGGCACAGCTAGAATCTGAACACTGCTTGTGACTACTTGGTCAATGGAAGGGAGGAGTATATGTATATGTATATATTCACCATACTACAAATTAAAACTTAAAAATTTTACAAGTTATTTATTAAATTTTAGTGTAATAATAATGTATGCAAATTACACAAATAACATCTTTCTATGAAAAATAACAGCATTTTCTGAAACAAAATTCTTTAGTAAGTCCTGGCTAACACGGTGAAACCCCATCTCTACTAAAAAAATACAAAAAGCTAGGCGGGCGCCTGTAGTCCCAGCTACTCGGGAGGCTGAAGCAGCATAAACCTGGGAGGCGGAGCTTGCAGTGAGCTGAGATCCGGCCACTGCACTCCAGCCCGGGCGACGGGGCGAGTCTCCGTTTCAAAAAAAAAAAAAAAAAAATACATAAATTAAAATAATAATAATAATAATAAAATAAAAATAAAAATTTTAGTAAGAAGAGTGGCTGTTGCTTTATATTTTTGCAAATATCTTTAATGTCCACTTTAATAGAGAATAACTGGACTCTCACATCTACTTCTGTATTGTCTGTCACAAAACATTGTTTTGGTTGAAGTATATGCAGAAAATCCAGCTTCACATCGCATAGACTTGAGAAAGAGAAATTCTGTCAAACAATTGTGGATATTTTTATTTGATATTAAATAAAAAGTAGACAAGACCACTTTCTTAACATTTAGCTGCAATGTAAAATCTGAAACTACGTTAATAAACTCTTACATTAAAATCCGCTGGTCTCTCTTGTACCTTGAGGATCTTTTACCCAAGTATAGATGAGTTGAAAACATGCATACATTGAACATTTGGAAAACATTGGCTATGATGCAGGTCATCCAGTGTTGACACACTCCATTTTTAATGTCAAAAATTCATGTTCATTAGTACCACCAGGGACCACATGTGAAAAGTCTTTAAGTATTTGGAGGCTGTCAAGTCATCAAAAAATGTTGCAAAAATTCTCATCTTTATTTGAAAATTCAAATTTTATCACTGACAATAAATACTGTCTATTGAAGTAACAGGCTCACTTTATTTTTGAGAAAATATGTATCAAATGTCCAAATATGAATACTCATATTTCTACAGCAGTTTTCTCTTTAATGAAAACAGCATTCCATGTAAAATCTTTAGATCACAACTCAATTACATAAGTACACTTTTCAAAACAACCATTGCATTCAGTGTCTGGGGAAGTGTTGTATGTGGACTTACCATTTCATCACACAGAATATTTTAAAATGTGTACCCAATGGTTACAAGGTATTAAAATTAATATTTTACCTCATCAAGTAAATTCTTCAGTAATACTCTAAAAAATTCTTCGAAGTATACAACGACAAGGACATCTTGGAGTCGTCTGCTTTCTTTTTGTTGATGCACTGTTGATCAGTAGTTTTAACACCGCTGTGTAATGAAACAGGCAAATAACACTAAGCATTATTCTAAAAATAGTTTTGAGTCCATAGACCACCTAAGAATGTGTTTAGGATTCCCCAGGGGTCTGTGGACCAAACTCAGAGAATTATCACTCTATTCTTCTATTAAGGAGAAACACCTAGATCTGTTTTATATGCCGATATATGCACAACTCTGCCTGTAACTTTCACTTTTCATTTCCCCTATCCTCCAGAAACAAAGTATGAATATTAAAATTGTTGCTTTCACAGGAATTAAAACTTATTTAGTTTTCTTGCACTTTTTGTACAGTTTTCATGAACTATTAGCTGTACACTTTGTGTCAAATATGTAGATCTTGCTATATTCGAACATAATAGGAATTGTATCAGGTTCATCTTTCAGGAAGTCTCCGTAGAACTTCCTGGCCTGCTCTAAATTTTATTTGTTAAATCCTAGACTTCGCATAGAATTTGTTACCCTCTAATTGCCATTTATCATAATCTTGAGACTAACCTTCCCCATTCTCTTCTTGGTCTTTCTATTTTCTATATCCTACAGCTCTTTCTTAGATCGCTCCTTTATTTTAATGGAGTCACCTGTTCCAATCACTTCCAAAGAATAGAATCATGTGATATAAATGTCTTAGACCTTGCTAGTCTACAAATTCTGAGGTACATTCACAGTCAAATGTTAGTTTTCCTGGATATGGAATACTAGATTGAAAATATCTGCCCTCAGGATCTAGAAAGCATTTCTCTGCCACCACCTACTTCTCAGACTTGGGTTGACAAACTCTGCTGCCATTTTCATTCTTGGTTCTTTTCTCTCTGAACCATGTTTAAATTTTTATTTCATTTGCTCCAACAATGAGAAGTATTATGATAATGTGTCTTGGTGAAAGTCTTCTATTTTCTATTTTGTTGAGAACTCAGTAGGTGTTTGGTCCTGTTAGATATGAGTTCTAAATTTCTCTTCAAAGAATCAATATGTCAGTATGTTCAATTCTTTGCCTTCTACTTTTAAACTTAATTGTAAAGCAACCCTTTTAGATCACCTGCTCCACCCTGATTCATTCTAATTTCCTGCTCTGCTCTAACCATTTTTGCTGCCAAACCATTCACCCCATCAATCTCTTTAAATTAGCCAATCGGAATTAATTTAGCCTGTGAAGTCTAACCCTAGCAAACAGGGAAATGACACAGCAGCAGGGGCCACGGGCGTCAGGAATAAGAACCACTTCCCCTCCCTTGTCCAGGGTTACACTCACCATTACTCAATCTGTGAAGGTGCACCCTTCTGCAGAAGTAACTTGCCTTGCTGAGAAGAAAAAAAGAAAATTTGATATTTAAAAGTTATTTCTTTTGTGGCACCAAAACTTTATAACAGTCCCAGGAAATATTCTTGAATCACATTGTCACTAATGTGTTCGACTCCATTTTCTCCATTTGATCGTCTTGAAACTAGTAGGATTTTGATACTGAACAACATGGACTAGTCCTGTAATGTTGCTATATTTTTCTTTCTGATCTATTCATATTTTCTTTTCATTTTGTTCTCCTTTTGCTTAATTTTGTTCAAATTTGACTTCAACACTTCTATTAGTATTTTTGTGTCTAGTAGCATGATTTTCATATCCAAGTGCTCTTCTGAATTCTTTATAAATTCTCATTTTAAATACAATGGTCTATTTAAAAGTATCCTCCTCTTATCATATGAAAACAAATTCTGCCTTACTGCTCAGGATATTCTTTAATTTTATAAATTATCCTTTCATATTACTTCCTCCAAGTAGCTGGGTTTTTGTTTTTGTTTTAGCTTTCTGTCTTTGTATTTTATTAGATATTATCTATAGTCACTTTCTTATTATATCAGGGGCTACAAAATTATTAGTAGCTCTTTGTGTGTGAGAGGGCCTCATTGGCTATGACCTTTAGAGTAAGATAACTTAGTTAAGTCATTTTTTAAAATTTGGAACTGATATTTTGAGTATCTTTAGTTCCCATGTTTTGGGCTTGTCAGATATCCCAGAGATGTCTTCTCCAATTTTCTGACTGCAGGGTGAAATTTTGGCTGATAGTAATCTTTGAACCAGATGCAGTAAGAAAGATAAAGATTTCAGTGGTTAGTGTGTAAACAGTCACTTAATGTCACTATTTTCAACATAATACATCCAGCCTCAACTGTACTTGTTATCCTTCAATGAATAGATTTTTCTTTTTGACGATGTCCTGAGAATTACCTGCATGCTGCATTCCTGGAGAGGTTGAAATAGGCCACCCATCCAGATGTACAGAATGTAAGGGAACACAGGAAATACAACTGCTGCCAGGTTGGTGGGCCTTTGGTATCAACATGCTTTTTAGTTTACTACAACTGTTTTTGGTTTATAGCTTTGAAAATCTGATGAGTTACTCATCCTTCATTGATCTGTTTTCCATCTTCTAAAAGTGGATTGCTACTATCAGACTTTTCTCTTCATCATTAAGGTTTTATATATTTTGTAAAAAATTATCTTATAAGGGCTTCTTGTGGGATTGGAGGTCAATGTTTGCATTAAAACTGCCATTTTATACAGTAGCCAGCTAATACAGCCTTACGTGCAAATGATTTTTGAACATACATATAGATAAGTGCATAAACCATAAGTATAGCCCCTAAGATAGAAGAAATACCTGCCAGGTGGAGTGAGAAAATAGTTAAATCTACAGAGGCTCCTGGGTGAGAGAAGTTCCCTGCTAGAGGCGGGTAGACTGTTCAGCCTGTCCCGGCGCCAGCCTCTACTATGGCTGATGCAATAAGAAGTAGGAAAGATGGTGGAAGAAGTCAGAAGCTTATATTATTTAGACGAGGAAATGCTATGTCAGGAGCGCCAATTATTAGGGGTACTAATATACATGACTATAACCAGAAAAAGAGCCTGACCGTTATTCAGTTACCAGTAGCCTCCTTCACATCCTGAGCCCAAAGGTAAGTGTTATTTTGATATCTATCACCACAAATTATTTATTTAGTTATATTGACTATTTTTGAACTTTATATAAATGGATTAAAACAGTGTGTACTCTACGCCGCCCTTTTTATTCAAATTTATTTTTGTGGAAATCTTTCATAATGTAGGATATAACAATATTTGCACACTTTCATTGCTGTATATAGTTTTCCATTTGTAAACCTAATAATGGGATTTTTACTTGTTTCCAGTTGTGGAGTAATATACATAATGCTGCTATTAAAATTCTTGCCCATGTATGACTTTTGTCATACATGAAATTAAATTTCTTTGGCTATATATCCAGAAGTGAAATATCTTCCTCATAGGTGATGTGCATTTTAAACACAACCCTACAATCTCAAACATTTGGAACTTTTAAAATTATTGAAATATTAAGTAAAGAATTCCAAAAGTCCTCATGGAGTAATTCATCATTTCTTACACAAGGAAAATAGAGTACTTTTTTTGATTTTATATAGAGAAATTTTTAATACACAAGGTTTCCAAATAAAGTTACAGTGGGATGGGTAGGAGTTAAGAAATAAAAAGTAGCATTCATATGTCACTAATATGAAATGCAAATAAATTAGCATAGGAAAGTTCCTCTGAAAGATGAACAAATACTAATCATATTCCAGGATATTGACTGGAATATATTTAGCATCAGGAAACACAAGCAGTTCAAATGTTTCATAAGCTCAGGGTCTATTCCTAATAAACCAAATTCAAAGTGTAAGGAGCATAGATTCTCTTTCCAATCTTGCTCATATGCAGTCTTTTGATGCATGGTAACTTCTGGAATTTAGGGTCACAGCCTACCACTCTAATTTTGCTTCCTTTGCCATTGTTCCTTCTGCTTATATTCTGCACCCCCCAAAAAAGTTACTATCACAGTATCATCAAAACTTTCACTCTCATGTTTTACAAGTTTTATTACTCAATATCTAGGAGGAGGATATTGTATTCCAGAATACTATATCTAAATTGATAATTAAAGAAAAGAATTTAAATTTCCACATTGTCCATAAATTTTTATCACTTTGATTTGTGTTAAAAGTATGCCTCCTCTAATTTGCCCCATTCTCTTATTAGCTAAAATTTACATTTCTCATGCATCTTGTTTTTCTCTTACAAGAAGGCCACTCATTTCCTCAATTTTTCCATCATCATAATGTTCAGAAGGTTCTAACATTTCTCAGGTTCCACACCATCTTCCAACTATCACTCCTCCCATGAAACTCCAAGCACACCACCTTCTTATCCTTGTCACAATTACCCATTAATTTTAGAGTCATAAGATGCTATTTTGAAAAGACTATTGCACCTGACTCACTTTCTTCTCACCTTCATATTCTACCATCATGAGTATACTAATATGCATCATTATCACCAACATACATCATCTAAAGTTAAGTTCCTGTAATGTAATGTTTGTTTTAATTCAACTACCTTTCTACTTTGGTATAATTTTTATATGACCACAAACTAAACTTGATGCCTTTTCCCCCATGATATCTCCCACATATTGATATGTGAAATTTCTCTTTTCACATCCTTCTTTTACCACTATTTCAATCATTCCACTGAATTCACACTTCAACTACAGGAAATCTATCCATTTGTTAAATCTTCATAAGTATCATGGTCTTCCAGTTCCTTCAGAGCTTTTTCAGTTCCTTTATTTTTTTCAGATAGTTCAGCTCTACTTTCACTCAAACCTCATATCCCCACAACCTTCCCCTATACTTGATCTTGATTCCCAACCATGGTTCAAACAAATGGTCTATTTGTATTATCTGAATAAAACCATATAATCTGGAAAAACCAATAATTCCCAACTTCAAATAGACCCTCAACTGTTGCTTGATGGTTTTTGCACAAATTTCTAGTTGTTTAACTTTTCTGTTTTCTTTTGTGGCTAGTCTTAACCACTTCCTTTCACTCAGCCAAACCAAACTAAACTAAACAAACAACATAAACTATCCCGTTAAAAAAATGAATACTTGAAATATGCTCAAATATAACCACAAGGCCACATTTCCTGGCATCTTTCCTGTAGTCTCCATCTCAAGCCAAGGTAATCTTGCCCACTTGTGTCACTGCCAAGAAACCCTTCCATTCTTCTCTGAACTTGCAACCTTATTATCTTCTCCCTTATTCACCTTCATCATTTTTTTCCTGTCAATCATCCTAGAAATATGTTAAGCATCCCCCATTCAAAATAAAATATTAATATTTAAAATTCTCCCTTAAAGAGGGAGTAACTTTACAACTGAGAAACGTATAAACCTTACTTCAGTTAGGTGACCAAGGTCAGCACCAACAGCCATAAATCATGCTGATGGTATGTAACTTTGATATGATAGAGTGAAATACCACTTTACTTCTTTAGTCTTCCTTCCCCAAGCCCATGCCTTTTTGAACTATGAGGAATGGTGCTCTCCTAAACTGGCAAGGTAAACCAAAACAAAGAAAGTCTGAAAAGTTGTCACAGTCAAGAGCAGCTAAAGAGACATAATGACTAAATATAAATTGGTGTTCTGGATGGAATCTTGGACCAGAAAGGGGGCATTAGGCAAAAATTAAGATAATCTGAATAAACTATGGTCTTTAGTTAATAATAATGTCTCAGTATAGGTAACACATATACCATAAAAAGTAAGATCTTAATAATAGGTTAAACTGTGTGTATGGGGGGAGCAAGACATGGGAACTCTCTTTACTATCTGCTCAATTTTTTTGTAAATCCAAAATTATTCTAAAAATTAAACTCTTTTAAGAAAATTAAAACAATAAAGGTAGGTCAAGAGTTAGACAGATGGACAGGAAACAATTACCTGTATTAATAAAGCTTATATTTATATTAACAATTGAAGCTTAAGTCTATGACTATAATCTATTTTCTGATTCTAAACTCCAGAATTTGTCAGAATAATGAACAAAGTACAGCTTAAAATGGAAAAAGCTAGGCTTCTCCTTGTTAAGATATTTCTTTAAAACTTACAAGTGTGGGGGACAATGCTGAGCAGACCAGAGCTGCATATTCTGGGCAGTCAGTTCTCAAGAGATAGGAAAGAGGAAACAGATCTTATCTGCAAATGCTAATTTGTAGCCCCCAAAATGCCATTGGAATTTTTTGGGAGAGGATAGTGTGTGTGTATAGCTAATCAAGGCCTCTTGACACAGAAAAAAACAGCAGAATGGGATTTTCCTGCGAGAGAGAAGACTAATTCCAAGAAAAATTCTCATAACATTTCCCAGTTAAAAAAAGAAAGAAAGAAAGAAAGAAAGAAAGAAAGAAAGAAAGAAAGAAAGAAAGAAAGAAAGAAAGAAAGAAAAAGAAAAATCCCCCCTGAGGTTTCCTGATGTGAGTTCAGCTGATAGAATCTGAACAAGTCTAGGAGAGCATCTCCCTGGAGGGGGAACCAGCGTGAGGTATCAGAACCCAAGTGTGATGAGGAGAGTATTCACACAGACAAAGGGGTAGCAGTAGCAATGGAAAACTGGTAACATGTTAGGGGTATTTGACTTTAAAAAGTAACTATATAAAAGATAATAAGAGCCATATATCTTACTGTCTTACTGCAAAAGAAGAGTATCACAAAGTAGGACCATCAAACTGTAGTGGATAGTTGACAATGGAAATATCTATGTGAAGTGAAATTATAGTTTTCATCATGTTTACAGACAACACATAAATACATATATTGAGCATAACTAGGTACCAAATTTTAGCTTATAAATACAATTTTGCATTAAAAGCAACTGAGACTCTTTGAAGAGATGACTACTTTGAGGTCAGCAGGAGGCAAAGTACAACAAGTCTGCAATATCTCGCACCACTAAGTGGAGACATTATCAAGAATGATGAGGAGATGGGAAAAGGGTACAGGTGCCAGAATGAAGAGGATCTCACTCCCCATTTCTGGAACTAGTTGAGCGTCAAAATAAACAATAAAAGTAGTAAATTATAACTCATCAAAGAAGAGGAATTTGTAGAGATATAAATCAATTAATTAATTGCAAGTTTAATGATGAATACAGTTTTATATAGATTCAAAATATGTTCCTACAAAAATGTTATGCATATGAAGAAAAAATACCTCCATATCATAGATGTAGACAATACCACTTGAATCTAGTCATCAAAGTGGACATCATAAATAATGGGAAAAATTACAAGCATGCCCACCTAATAGAATGAGAATACGGCATAACGTCTGTTCTACCAAAGATGTAGCACTTGACCCTAACCATGGGAAAACTGAGAGACATACTACAGAATATTTTAACTGTAATCCTCAATAAAGAAAAGATAATAAAATCAAGGAACGACTGAGAAACCGTTTCAGAGTGAATGAAAGCAAAGATTTCTGAAAACTAAAAGGAATGCATGATTTCAAACTGAATATTTTTGCTATATTGAAGGTTATTGTGACATTTCATAAAAGTTAAGTGAGATTAGAGTTAAATGGCAATCGCGTCAATATGAATTATGTGGTTTGATGGTTAAATTGTTACCATAAAGGAGAATGTTCTTGTTTGTAAGAAAAACCTACTAAGAAATTCAGAGGTGATGTGGCATCAGGTTGACAATCTACTTTCAATCAGTTCAGAAAAATAAGTGTTTTGCATTGTACTCACAAGTTTCCTTTAAGTCTGAGATTGTCTAGAAAATTTACCCCCGAAGAATCTGCCTCATTCTCAGGTAAATAGTTCATTTTAATCTTATGGTTGTTAAACTTCTTAGAAGATGTGTCTCTTCCACATCCCCATTTTTATCAACTGTAGCTTGAAATTCTTCCAACACTAATCTAACAAATTACTGTTATCTTAGAAGTAACTGGTGGCATTCCTTTTTATTTTTTAAACAATTTATTTTCCTAAATCTAAAATAATATATATTCATTAAAGATAATTTGCCATTTATAGGAAAAAATAAAAGTGAAAAAAAAACTGTATTCTGATCACCAAGGGATGACTATAACTAAAATTTGGGCCTTTTACCTTCTGATCATTTTATTTTGCAGAAATATATTTGCCCTCCAATCATCCTTTCCAATCATAGATATATTTCTGAAGTGGGTTTATGAGCATGGTCTCCAATTGCACTCTTTTCATTAATTCATGGCCTTAATTTATCTTGTTTTATTATCTATCATTTTGTCAAAACTGCCTTTATCAACGTCCTCAACAATATTTACATAACCAAATTCATTGAATAGTTGTCATGTCTTCTAATATTTTAATTTGACCAATATTTACACAGTTGAAAATTAACCCTTCCTTGAAATAACTTGAAATTACACCTTGCTTGGAGTGAAGTCACTCCTGTTTTTCTTTTTTGTTAACTGGCTGCTCCTTAGTTGCCCTTTCCCAGGTGCTTTGTTGGTTAATCAGCTTATTAAATTTACAAAAGAGCCCACTATCATTTGAAATTTAATTTTATTGAAATTGTAAACCAATTTGGAGAAAATTAATGTTTTAACAATATTAGATTTTCTGATCAAAGACAACATGTAATGTCATTTATTAAGGTCTTTAACTGCAACGTTTTGCAGATTTCAGTTTTGAATTTTCTAGTATTACACAGTTTGGGATGATATTATAAATGTTATTAGTTTATTAATTTCAATATTCAGTCATTTGGTTTTAGTGTTTTGGAAATGCCAAACATCTTTATTGTCCTTGTATTGAATGAACTTAGTAACACCCTTACCCTATTTAGTAGCTATTTGTGTATTTGTTTATTTTTTATGTTTACAATCATGTCATCTGTGAATAGTGTTTTTTTTTCTTTCTAATCCACATGATTTTCTTTATTTTTCTTCTTATAGATTAGTGTCTAGGTTCTGCTGTATAATGAAAATGTTTAGAGTATGTATTTTTTTTTTGTAGTGGCAACTCATGTTTATTCATATAACTGATAATTCCTAAAATATCAGAAGGGAATAGTAAACAGAAAATATATCAATCCATGAAGAATCAAAAGAAGAAAGGAAAAAAATGATGACAGAAATAAGCCTAACTGTATCTGTAATCCCAACTAAAGTGAATAAAATTTTCCATTATAAGATATATCATCAGACTGAATTTTAAAAATCCAGTTACTATATTATATGTATTTTTTTATTATACTTTTATTATACTTTATGTTCTAGGGTACATGTGCACAATGTGCAGGTTTGTTACATATGTACACATGTGCCATGTCAGTGTGCTGCACCCATTCACTTGTCATTTACATTACATATATCTCCTAATGCTATCCCTCCCCCCACCCCACAACAAGCCCCGTTGTGTGATGTTCCCCTTCCTGTGTACAAGTGTTCTCATGGTTCAATTCCCACCTATGAGTGAGAACATGTGGTGTTTGTTTTTTTGTGCTTGCAATAGTTTGCTGAGAATGATGGTTTCCAGCTGCATTCATGTCCCTACAAAGGACATGAACTCATCATTTTTGATGGCTACATAGTATTCCATGGTGTATATGTGCCACATTTTCTTAATCCAGTCTATCATTGATGGACATTTTCGTTGGTTCCAAGTCTTTGCTATTGCGGATAGTGCTGCAATAAACATACGTGTGCATGTGTCTTTATACCAGCATGATTTATAATCCTTTGGATATACACCCAGTAATGGCATGGCTGGGTCAAATGGTATTTCTAGTTCTAGATCCTTGAGGAATCGCCCCGCTGTCTTGCACAATGGTTGAACTAGTTTACACTCCCACCAACAGTGTAAAATTGTTCCTATTTCTCCACATCCTCTCCAGCACCTGTTGTTTCCTGACTTTTTAATGATTGCCATTCTAACTGGTGTGAGATGGTACCTCATTGTGGTTTTGATTTGCATTTCTCTGATGGGTAGTGATGATGAGCATTTTTTCATGTGTCTGTTGGCTGCATAAATGTCTTCTTTTGAGAAGTGTCTGTTCATATCCTTTGCCCACTTTTTGATGGGGTTGTTTGTTTTTTTCTTGTAAATTTGTTTGAGTTCTTTGTAGGTTCTGGATATTAGCCCTTTGTCAGATGAGTAGAT
>NW_016812512.1:304055-333124 GCF_001698545.2 Rhinopithecus bieti
CAGACTGCTGTGTTAACAATGAGGGAGGCTCCGTGGGCGTGGGACCCTCCCGGCCAGGTGAGGGATATATTCTTCTGGTGTGCCCGTTGCTTAAAGCGCGGTATTGGGGTGGGAGTTACCCGATTTTCCAGGTGTTGTGTGTCTCAGTTCCCCTGGCTAGGAAAAGGGATTCCCTTCCCCCTTGCGCTTCCCAGGTGAGGCGATGCCTCGCCCTGCTTCAGCTCTCGCTGGTCAGGCTGCAGCAGCTGATTAGCACCGATTGTCCGGCACTCCCTAGTGAGATGTCCCCAGTACCTCAGTTGAAAATGCAGAAATCACTGGTCTTCTGTGTCGCTCGGGCTGGGAGTTGGAGACTGGAGCTGTTCCTATTCGGCCATCTTGCTCCACCCCTCTCAAGTTTATATTTTTAAAACAGATATAAGGATTTTTAAATTTTACTTCTTGATTCAATTTTGGTAAATTGTATCTTTCAAAAAAAGCTCTATTTTATCTTGGTGTTAGACTTATTGATGTAAAGTCATTGAATGATTCCTTACTGTCATTAACATCTATAGAATTTATAACATCATCTCCCTTTCATCCTGATATTGGTCATTTGTCTCTTCTGTTTTACTTAATCGGTCAGATGGAGATATTTACAAATAACTAGGTTTTGCCTTCAAAGATTTTTTAAAATTATTTGTTTTTCTTGCACTGCTTTCTGTCTGTTATTATAATTTCCTTCTTTCTACTTATTTTGGGCTTAATTTAGTCTTCATTAATTAGCTTCTTGTGATGTAAATTTAAGTCATTTGCTTTTGACATTTCCTGATTTTTAAAATAAGCAATAAATTATAAATTTATTTCTAACTGCTGTTTAAGTTGCACTACACATTTTCATGTGTGGTTGTTTCATTTTCACTAGTTTCAGAATACTTTGAAATGCTTGTGTTGTTTTTTTCTCTCCATGGATTATTTTGAATTGTACTGTTTAATTTCCAAAAATTTGTGATTTTTTTCAGTTAACCCTTTTATTGATTTGTAGTTATAGTAAAAGAACATACTCTATATGATTTTAACTCTATTACATTATTAACTGCATATCCCAGTTTGCATTGGCCAGAATTCTAGATCACTTTAAAAAATGACATACTCTGCTGTTGTTGAGTGGGTATATTATATTCTGATTACTTATTTATCAATAACTGAGAGATGAGTATCTAAATCTCCAATTATAATTGTAAACTGATCAGTTTCTCCTGTTAGTTCTGTCCATTTTACTTAACATATTTTAAGCTCTATTGTTAGTTGCATCCTCATTTATAGCTTCTTAATAAATGCAACCCAGCTCTTTGAATTATCCCTATATATGCTGGTAATATTTCTTTTCATCTTATATTTATGTGGTCATTACAGCTTTGTTATTCTTAGTGTTTGCATAGTACACTTTTTATTCATCTTTTATTGTGAATCCATCTGTGCATTTATATATAGGTAGGTTTATTGTGACACCATATAGCTGGATCTCACTTTTAAAGATTTAGTCTGCCAAGATTAGCCTTCAGATTGGTGTTTTTAGACCACTGACATTTAATGAAAATTTGACAAGATTTAGTTAAAATATACCTGTAATTTATTTTTTCCATATATTATTTCTGTATTTTTTTCTTTTTTTCTTTCCTTCTTTTAGAAGGAAATTTGAATCGCTTTTTTTTTTGTTTTTATTATAAGTGCTTCATTTAATGCCACTATTGGTTTATTAACTATACTTCTTTAATTATCTTAGTAGTCATTCTATGGTTTAAAATATGTATGCTTAGAACAAAAATGAAAATGTTACAGAACACTGATAGATTCTGGATATATTTTGAAAGTAAAGAGATGATGATCTCCTAATGAATTGGATATTGTGTGTTAAAGCAATGGAGAAGACAAAGCTGATTCCAAAGTTCTTTGTGTGAGGATAGAGTTTTCAAATGAATGAAAAGGATAAACGTATAGTAGGTTTGGGTTTGGATGTAGAAACCAGGAATTCTCTCAGTTTTTGATATATTGTTTAAAAGAGACATCCAAGTGAAGAAATTAAGTGCTCAAATATTAACTTAAAAGTTTGGGAAACATATCTAATCTGAATTGGGGTATTATAACATAAGAGTGTTATTTAAAGTCAGAAGACTAAATGAAGTTATCAAGATTGTGAGTGTAGGTAGACAAGAAAAGAGGAAGAAGGACTAAGCTGAAGGACTCAAGTATGCATTAAACTTCAGAGGGGTAAGAAGAAACTAGTAAAGAAGACTGAGAAGAAAGAAGAAAGTAACAGTGAGAAAAAGGAAAAGAGAATATGTTGCCCTAGAAAGTATTATCTCCTTTCATTGCAGGTTTCTCCTACATGCAATGAAACTCTGCATTTATGTCCCACATTAATCAGATAGAAAGTTATATCTGATCTACCAGTAAATATTTCTGAATGATACCTCATTTCCACTGCCTTGCTTAAAATTTCCTTTGCGTGTCACTTGCAGCTCCTGAGGAGTTCCCCCTTGGCCTACATGTTCCCAGTCTCTTATGTTATCTGTCATCCATACTGTAGCCACAGTAGCAAGCAGTTTAAAGAAAAAAATGCAATCAACTGTTTACAAGTCTTTGGAGTGTCTTATTATCCAAAAGATAAATTTCTAAGTCCTTAGTATGATTTTCAAGTTCCCTCACAATCTACCTCCTAGTTATCTCAAAAATCTCAACCCCCTCACTTCATCTATATCCCAACAGTATAGCCATACCATGTATTTATCATATTTATCAATACTTCTGCCTGGAGCAATTGTTTTCACACAGTCAATCTGCATTTATTCTCTCTAGTCCAATCCAACTGATATGTCTACTAGAAAGTTTTTCTTATTATCCCTAGGAAAAGATTCCCAAGAATTTTATTCATAACTCCATTACAAGATAGTTATGGGTTAAATTGTGTCCTCCTTCATAAAAAAAAAAAGTACATTGAAATCCTAACTTTCGTTACATCAGGTTTTGAACTCATTTGAACTTTTTGAACTTATTTGGAGGCAAAGTCAGCAAAGAGGTCATCAAGTCAAAATGAGGTCATTAGGATGGGCCCTAATACAATATAATTTGGAGATAGACACACACAGGTAGATACCATGTGAAATGAAGATAGAGATTGGAATGATGCCTCTGCGTGGAACATTAAAGATTGCCAGCAAACTACCAGAAACCAGGCAAGAGGCTTAGAGTATCTTTTCTCTCATAGCCCTCAAAAGGGACTAACTCTGCCAACACCTTGATTTTAAACTTCTAACCTCTAGAATGTGAGACAATATATTCTGGTGTTTAAGCCATACAGTTTGTGGTGTTTTGTTACAGTAACCCTAGCAAATTAATACAAGAATATAAATCCACTTTTAGTTGTTTTTGTACCTATTTCAATGTATACTAACAGAATAATTTTTTCATCACTGATCCACCAGCATTTGGTGAATATAGTAGTTTTTAAAGCGGGTATCTATCTACCTTAATAATACAAAAGTATTTGTGTGTATAAACACAGAGTCCTAAAGATATTTCTATTGGTCTTCGATGAAATGAAATACATTCTTAGAAAAATACAATTAATCATACTTGTGTGTATTATATGATTCTGTTATGTTTTAAATATTAAAACTTCATTTTGCAGTTAGTTTAACCATTTCCTGCAGAGACTTCATCTTTAATAGCAATGTTCTCCTCCGATTCAGGTACCATGCATATCTAAATTAGCCTTTCAGCTACTTAACAAAGGAAAAGACTACAAGCTCTTCTGAAAACATTACGTAAGAAAACTATAAAGTAACCTAACAAAGGGACTAGGAAGTAGAGTTAAAAAAAAATCAACTAGCAAAACAGTGTACTTTAAATATCAAGAAGACTACAACAAATAAACACGGTTAACATAAAATCCCAAGGCCTCAATGCTTCAGTTTTATTAACCAGCAAGTAGAGAGGTGAGATATAGACAAGGGAAGGCAGAGCCTGATCTGAATCCTACTCAGTTCTGTTCTTCCGACATACAGACCTCCTAGACAGAAATAAAGTTAAAAGGCCCCGTTTTTGACTGGAAGAAGTTGAAAGAAATCTCCAGTATGTGACGATTTCCCTATTTCATTGTCAACCAAATACTTTCAGAAAAAATTCCAGTATCTAATATGTACCAAACACTTTCTAGACACTAGGAAAGTACCCAAGCCTCATGTAGCTTTTATTCTCACGGGGGAAATGTACAAATAAGTTCAGTAAGTTAAAGACATAGTAAATTTTCTCCTTTGCTACATGCAAGGGAGAAAAATAAAACTGGGTTGTCAGATACAGAATACGCTGGGAATGAATGATTGAATTTGTAGGTAAGGTAGCCAGAGAGAAGACTTCAGTAAGATTATATTTGTGTAGAGACATAAAAGAGTTGAAAAACAGAGCCGTGTCTAATCCCTCTAGGAGAAGAACATTCCAGCTACAAGGGAAAATAAGTGTAACAGTGAGAGAAGGCTTCACCTTGCATGACTAAGGAAGGATAGGAGACCATGAGAGAATGGGTAAGGTCAGAGAGGCAATGGGAGAAAAATAAATTACGTAGACCTTGAAGCCATTGACTTCTTGCTGTTGGTATTGAAAATAAATTGAAATAGGTCAAGGATGGATATAAGCAGGTAAGTTTAGAGTACTGCAATAATGCAGGTAAAAGACAATGATGATAAATATTTTCCAGTTCTTTTCCTGCAAGAACAATGAAGTGTGACGCATGGATTGAGTTTAAACTGTATCTGGGAGTAGGCAAGAACTCACTTGAGGCCAATGCTGGTAATTTTTATCCTATTTGCAAGGTCAAGAACAAAAGTACAAGTTGATCACAATAATTTTTAGCTGCTGTTTTCAAGGATAATTCACTTGAGATTTGAGAGCCACTTGGAGCTGAATATGGTGCTCCACACAGACTTATAAACTGATAAGACCACACGGGTCCTTAGAATACATTTTGGCCTAGGCTTCATAGGCAATTCTCTACTCAAGGAGTTTAGACAATTTATTTTCCTCTTTGTGTTTTGTGGTTCCATTTTGTATTTTCCTTAGCAAAAAGACTATTTATAAAATATGGAACTGAATAGATTATATTAAAGAATTATCATTGATAGAAGAAACTTCTGAGTGACTTCTTATATTGTTTCATTTGGCCGGTAGCAATTTTTTATAAAACCTGTAACATCTTTCTTAATTAATAAATTTTCTGAACATTACTATGAAAAATAAGTAAGAAAATACTATGCACTTATAATCTTTTCAAAATTCCAATTAGTCATGTAAAGATAGTGTCTTTTTTTATTTGACCTACATTTATCTCTTATTTGACCTTAGAAATTTAAGAATGTTCTATTATCTTTTGAATTTTTTTCCTGAAATGTCATGTCTTCCTATCCTATCACATTCTATAATGTCTACCTTTATATAGGCTCAAACACTATTCCTGCCACATTTCTGTTTTCAAAAAGAGAAAGTTAATATAGTTTTATGACTGCACCTTTAAATTCTGAGGTCTGCTTTTCTATAGGAAATATTTCACTAATTTATACTAACCCTAAATTTATGCAAAAATATAAACCTGTTGTATTTTTACCCTTCCTATTCCCATTCATCAGTCACCTCAAAAGCCTTTTTTATATATAAATCTCATTACCACTTGAGTAGATTCTTATTTTCCACAAAAGAAAATAAACTCAAGGTACAAGCAAAGAAGAGCCTAGGATAGTGGTTCATGACAGAACAAAGCTGCTAATAACACCCTCAGTGTTACTGCTGAAGCAGCATTCTTTGAATGTTGGAGATGTCTGGGAATGCAGGATTACATACCGTGAAGGTTCTTTGGTCAGCATAGTGAATGCAGTGGTTCTGCACTGATTAATGCATTATTTGCCATGTCATACTCCATTGCTTATCACAAAATGTGCACTTCTTGGTGCTGGTAAACATGTTGCATGTCTTATAGAAATTTTTGCTACATGGAAATGGATAAAAATACTAGCTAACATTTATTGAGAAATAAATATGTGCTAACACAAACCTGATTTTGCCATTCCTCTGCTTCAGGTACTGCATCATTTTGAGATTGTCAAAAATGCTACAAAGTTCTGCCTAATTTGACCCTTACTATATTCTCCAACATTAATTCTCTTTCCAATTCCCTTGTTCTCTATGCACCAAGGCCACCTTTCAGTTGTTTAGCCATCTCATTCCATCTGGTCTGACAAGACTTGCCTATGCTGTTCCCAGCACTACAGTTTATAGCAGTGCCTTGTTTTCCCCCAAATCATACAGTTAGTAATGAAATATTTGACCCCAGGTCTGTGTGATTCCAAATATCCACCTTTCAAACACACACAAAAGTAGATAAGTAGTGAAAGCCATAGAAATGAGTATGTGATAAAATATACATGAACTCGGTCTTCTAGAATCCTTAGAAAAAAGATGCCTGACCTCTTCTTTACATATTGATGCTATTGCTTCGAGTACTGATACAACTAACCCACAAGTCAACAACGTGAAAATTATCATCAAGACATTATCAACTTTAGACTAAAAAGAACTAGGATGAATAAAATAATAAATTTCCTTAAATGGACTCTTAAACAATTTCTCATTATACCTAATTAACTTTTAGAAGCTATTAATTGACTGATCAATGAAAACCAATTGTTCTCACTTACCAGTGAAAATTCTTTGACAGATTACTTAATTTAATTCTTTAATGAAATAGTTTTGTTATATGCCTAACAGTATTGACAAGTCATCTTTTCTTCCAGGAATTCCTTTGGCTCTCCATTGTCATTAAAATCTAACTTAAACTACTTTTCATTCAGTATACTTCAGTGATTTCTACATTTTTAACTAATTCTTATTGGCTGTTTTTTTACCTTTTTTGTTGCCAGAGTCTATGTCTATAGGATATGAAAAAATCAGTCCCAATAAATGTGTTATTTATCATCATTCAGGCAGAAAATAATAGTACCCCTGAATACATTTTTTTCTACTGATCTTAGTGTATTTGTGATAAAACAACCTAAAGCTCATCCTGTTCATTTATAGGTCGCCCACTTTATGTCAAGCTCTTTATCCAACCAGACTTCTTCTTCTCAGTGTCTAGTCTTCAGAACCTAAATATGGTGTCCCACATGTCGAATGAGTTATTTTTCTCGTTAATACTGTGACCTACATTATCCATAGTCCTGTTACTAAAGTTCCACTTCTTTTACCAGATCGCCTGTCAATTATAGGGTTGAAATATTTTCCACATCAAATACATCACTTAAAGTAAGATAAAGTAAATAAATGCAGAACTTCTTAAAAATATATCAGTGTACCTAATATTCTGTAACTGTTGATTCCTAGGGAATTACTTTCTCAGTAAAACTAAATGAATTAAATCCAGACTTGTACTCTGTGTCTATACCTTGAGGTTACAAATATCTTTGAAATATCTAAGCAGAATATAATTAGAAAGGCAGACTTCTTCTCTCCCCAAAATGTTCCAGCTTCAATACAAGCATCTCTGACTAATTTCTCAATGTCTACCTCTGCTACCCTTCACCTTCCAAATTAGAGTAATCATTTTGAAACACAAATGTGAACAACTTCTGATCTCTTCACTCTTCTCACCTTCAAAATATTAGAATAGTTTATCATTGTTTTTAGCTGAAACCCAGTGTATTTCACATCTCACACCATACTCTCTCATGCACTCTCTGGCGTCTATCACACAGGCCTTTACTTTCTGAACATCAGTAACTCCCTGCCAGGGGGACATTGTACATGATGTGTCCCCTCCTGGGAAGTTTTCTCTTACCACTGACTCTTTTGAAAGAGCACCTTATTCTTTTAGATCTAGTTCAAACTTCAGGGTTATATTTTTAAATATATTTATTTGAACTAGGTATTCAAATACCTAAATTTGAAAATATAAGTTTTTTACCCCATTACATGCTCTTACATGATCTCAAAGCACTGTGTCTATTTTCTCCCACAGAGATAAGCATCCATAATTAATTCTCTAAAATCAAGAAATGTATGTGGCTAATGAATAAATGGATGAATTAATTAATGGATAAATTTGGTTGTAATGACATTTCTATCAAGAGAAAGTGAACCACTGATCAGTGGTAGTCACAATAGATAACAGATATGAGAAAAAGAAAAAGATAGGACGTGGAAACTCCATACAATACTCCATTTTTTCCACTTTGGATACTTACCTATCTCTTTTTGGTAACTAAGATATGCTCTCAACAGCCAGAGCATAACAAAGAGAATCCATTTCGCTCCAATGCTTATGATTATGACTAAGATTATAAATTATATGCTTTTAAGATTGCCTTCATTCATGCAGTGTATAGTGAGAATTTAATTTGTAGCAAATATCTGACAGTGGATGGGAAGAAAACTGGCTTTACGCACAAGAAGCTGCATGCTATAATAAAAAGAATTATAGAGTATGAAGCAAGGCCAACCTAAATTTGAATCTCTGACTTCCAGGTTGGAAATACATAAAGTCTTAGTTGAGAAACCTTTAATGAGTCATGTCACCTGTTTTATTTCTATTAAATAAGGATAATATCTATCTGCCAAAGTTTTTGTAAAATAGCAACAAAAAAAAAAATAACTTTTGAGGCAATTAAAGACCTTCCAGTCATGCAAGATACTTGCAGCTGTTTCTGTTGTGGGCTATAGATGTTAATTATGGTATGATTTTGATAATGATGATCATATTAGAGCAGAGCTGGGTGAAACAGAATCATCTTATCTATAGAATAAGAATATTTCAAGTTTTTATGTTACAAAAAATAAACAAGGAGTCATAATTTTTTAAACAAATTACTGTTTTAAAATTTTCTCCTTGGATTTACTTCTTTATAACCATCATGGTTGATTAGTATAACAGATAAAGATTTCCATTTCTTTTATCCTACAAAGACATTTTTTCTAGATTATGCAATTATTGCAATCTCATCAGTTTTCTGATTATCCAGGAAAAACAAGTGATCAATACTGAGTAGCCTGAAGAAAACCAATTGAGGTAATTTAAATCAATATGTTTAACTTGCAATCATTTACACTACACATTTGCAAAAACACAAAGCTTTGTTCACTGAAGCTTCATTTAGAGTCAGCAGAAATTTTGTCTAGGGATTCTATACTCGTATTTCATTTTAAATTGGTAAAACAGAAGCTTAAATGATTTTTTGTATCTACAATGAATAATTTGTTCCACTTTCAGTTGCAAATGCATTAAAATACTTCTTTGAACATGATGGCAAATATTCATATATTAAAAGAATTCTAAACTTGTGAACATTAGGATTAGATGACATTGTCCTTGAAGATAATAGAGCAACTGGGTATTTTTTATATTTATATTTTTAATTTGAAGTTGGGTAAATATTATTTTTCACTTCAGTAATTCTTTTCTGAAAATCTGATAACCCCTTATTGATGAAAAGATTAGTGGTTAACAGTGTCAAAACCAATATAATAATATAGAAAAATGTAGGTGAAAATAATCTTTATAAACTCTAATTCAGCAAAGATTTCCCAATTAAAGAGAATGCGAGGGGATCTTTTGAAAATTTTCCCCAAATCAGCTCTAAGGCCAAAAAGAAATTCTCTTATTTCTTATATGTCATAATACTCTCATATATTTATACAGCACATTAGATATAGAATGCTTTTACATATGTTACATAATTTGATCTCTATGATGACCCTGTGAGGCAATTAAAAGAGGCTATTTTTACCTCAAAGTGGTCAAGTACAATTTTAACATTGCTCACCTGGTAAGTGGCAGAAACTCTTCTCACTTTTTTTTTTTTTTTTTTTTTTTTTTACAGTTAATTCAGTGATCTTTCTACAATACTACAAGTCATTTTTTTCCTCCATTGGCATTTTATATATATGCAAATTGAAGAAGAAAGATAAGCACAGCATTTTTATGTGAGAAAAAATACTGTGAAAAGTGACTTCAAAATGATCATTAAGGAGATACAGGGAAATATGCTAAGAAATGCAAATGTAATTTAAGCATATGGCCCCAAAACAAATGCAAACCTGTAATATATGCAGTCTGATGATACTACCAAAATATTACACAAAGTGCTTCAGAAAACCAGCATGCCAATCATAAATCTCATAATTAATAATAAATCCCTTAATTCAAGTTTCTCATCATCACTGTTAAGCAAGAAAAAAACTGCAGTGGATATAAATAGCCAATCTTGGGGCACAGTAGACCCAGTATTGGTGACAGGGTGGCATTCAATTATTTTTCACAACCTGCATATTTCAGTGGCTGACATCAAGTAATCATTTGAGTTGATTAAGAAGCCGGCAATGAGTTAGCGTGAGACACCATTTTGCTTATCTGATTGTGCCCATTCTGGTCGTAAGATGCCTATGCATGGCAATAAATGGAGGGGCCCTTTAATTCTCATCTGTAGAAAGATAACAAGCCGATTTGCTGAAAATGACTAAATCTAACTTCTTCGGTAAAAAAAAAAAAAAAAAAAACTTGATCAACACTATATACAACTCAAATATATTTTTCAATGTTTCTAATTTTCAATTCCCTTTCTCTCTGTATTGAAGATAACCATCGATTATTATGATTAATGGAATTATTCCTGTAGAAATTTGAGTTGGGACTTCTTATGCCCTAGATTGTTCTACACTAGTTGTTAATCTTCATTGTGTCCCACAAACTTTTATGACAGTCTTCGATGGAACGTTGCTTCTTCGTTTTAGGGTTCTTATTTTTATTTACAGATGATAACCTTTCAATGCTCAGTTTGTCTTAACAGTGACCTAATTAAAAGTTTAATTCCTGGAAATTCGTGCATCAAAATGGTGGCAACCAGCCTTATTACTTAATCTGGTGACAACTTTTATTAGTTGACTTAGGCACGCACACCCATTCTTCTGTTCCTCAGCATATTGCCCTGCTGATAGTATCTCTAACCATTCTTACTTAGCAGTAATAATAGGAAGCTGGTGGAGTATTTCTTTGGTTTCCAGAGGAGGCTGGTGTGTGTATGAGTCCCTGAACTGAGAGAGGAAGGTACACACTCAATGTAGGTGGGCTCCATCCAATCAGATGAGGACCAAAATGGAACAAAAGGCAAACAAAAGTGAATTAGTGTGCTCTCTCTCGATCGCTCTCTCTGTTCTCTCTCTCTCTCTCTTTCGTCTCCTGCCAGAACAGAGACATCCTGTTTTTTCAGTCACCAGTCTCCCAAATTCTCCAGTTTATAGATGGCCTGTCATGGAGCTCCTCAGCCTCCATAATTGTATGAGCCAATTCCCCTAATAAATTCTGTCTCTCGGCTGGGCACAGTGACTCATGCCTGTAATGCCACCACTTTGAGAGGCTGAGGCGGGCGGATCACCTGAAGTCAGGAGTTCAAGACCAGCCTGAAAACATGGAGAAACCCCATCTCCACTAAAAATACAAAACTAAGTGGGCATGGTAGCCCATGCCTGTAATCCCTGCTACTCAGGAGGCTGAGGCAAGAGAATCTCTTGAACTTGGGCGGCAGAGGTTGTGGTGAGCCAAGATCATGCCATTTCACTCCAGCCTAGGCAATAAGAGCAAAACTCTATCACAGAAAGAAAAAAAAAAAAAAAAAAAAAAAAATTCTCTCTCTCTCTCTCGATATATGTGATATATTCTGATATATGGGTGCTAACAAAAGACACAAGGTTCTTGAGCCATTGACAAAAATGGTTAGCTCAAGGAGCAATGGAAGTAGCAAGAGTATCAGTATCTTCTCATGCCAGTTTCTCAAGCCACGATTTCTACATGGTCACCTGCAAGGTGACACATGTTAAAGGAGAAAAACCCTTATCTTAGAGTATCCCAACATTTTATAGCAGGTAGTAAGCAAGTCATTCTTGGTTCCAGAGGGGAATTATCTGTACCTTCTAAGGCTGTCAACAAATCAGCTCTTTGCTCCAGAGGGAAGCACTATCTTATCTTCCAATGCTGTTCACTATGAAAACATCCTTAGAAAGAGAGTCAGGAATAACAGGTGTCAGTGCCTCTGCTCACAACAGAAGCAAAAATGTTAAAGATTTGTTTCCCAATAATACATTTCCCAATAATATCCACCTCTCATTTTTACATCATCTTCTATATACCATCCTAGCTTCCTATTCCATCAGGCACTCGATTAATATGACTGATAGAGTTTAAGATCAAATTTGTGCATTTTTTTCATGTAACTTTTAATTAAAGATGTGATCAATAGGACTCCAAGCAACAGGATGAGGTCAACCTGCAGCAGTGGCATGAAGTATGCCCCTAGCATTCCATACTCAACCAGGTGAACAAATTTCATAAACCGTCAGGGCCTATTTAGGAAGCCAGATTGCTTTCTCCTAAAGTTGCTATATTTAGTTTTTCACTTTTCCTGAGGCATTAATCCAAGGACAGCAGTTTATATTAGTAATTACACTGACTCTGCTTGGGCATGCAAGAATACCGAGGGAAATTTTATCATCCATAAAACATTCTAGGACACTAAGTTGACACTGACTTGAATGTCTTTCATGGCCAAGGTGGTATCACTTCAACTAAAGTCAGAGACAAATTTTATATCATCATTTCTAATTGGATGACTGCCATTATTGGCATGACTTCTCTAATAGATATCAAGTTAGTTATCTGTCTGAAAGCTTCTGTGGGTAATCAAGTGTAGCTTCATTTTGGAGAGACCTCTGTCGTCATCTGAAGGTTCCATAATCTACTGATATTTCTTTAACATATTAAAGTCTTTTGTAACCTCACTAATGTATACATCACCATGATTTGAGAAGGAAGTCAAGTCAATGTCTGAATTCTGCATAAGAAGTGCAGTATTAGGGCTATACATGATGTCCTTAGAAATAAAGGTACTTTTACAATTATTAGAACCCCAAGTGTGACCTATGTCAATAGAGGACTCACGTTGACAGTACCTTTATTATGGTCTCCCAGTCAGCTGGTAGATCTTAGAGTTCCATTTATGTTCAAGTAATTCCAACTAAATCTTGTTTTGGATGGAACTTCCTAGGCAGAACCAGTCTACCTTTTTTGTTGTTGTCCATGCCACCACCCAGGAAACATTTGCTCACCCAAGGAATGAATAAGCAACCATTATGGGAATGGGGTTTGGAAAGCTATCTGAAGATACTGACAATTGTTATTACAAGGAAGACAGAAGAGGCCATACTCTTCAGTTTCTGATAGCCCTTTAGGTAAGATTAGAGAGAGTGATAAATTACTATCAGAGCTGTCTGACAGAAGATGAGAGCAGTCATCTAAATTATGGTACTTGATTCAGCAGTTTAGGGGAGCCACATCAGAGTGTTTTCCTTAATGAGAAAGTCTTCAGGGGTGTTTCTGAGAGACAAGGATCATTAATGTCCCTCCCATCATCGTACCTTCTGGGGTCTAAGGTTCTTCCTCCTCAAGTACCATCATGATGTTTTCTCCTCTGTCTCCCCTAAAATTGTTATGACTCATTCCAACATCTATAACTTAATGTTTTCTTCAAAATTCTCTTACTTGAACTCAGAATTTTGTTCAGAAATGTCATGTAGAAAAAGGACAAAGTTTATATAAAACTTACAGAGACACATTATGCCCACCACTTTGGCCCCCACAAATCACTATTGGGAGACTTGGTGTGCAGTATACTCAACCAACAGATCATTATCATGATCTAGAACCATGTCAGTTTAAAAAGAGAATCCAGGTGGTTGAACCAGAATTACTATGAATACCCTAGGTTTGTTTTGGCTGTACTCAGTCTAGTAATCAGACTGGCCTAGAGCTGCCATTAGGGGAAAAACTATTACTCCCAGAAATTTGATCTAGAATCTCCAAAATTTTAAATAGGCCTATGAAACACTTCACCTGCTTCTGAGGACAGTTGTATTCAATGAAAAATTAAAAGTACCTTACTAAAGTATGTGGACCAGAAAGAGGTAAGGAAAATAGATTTAAATTTTATCTTTTATCATCTTTTATTTTTGAATAAAGTTTTTCAACACTAGATGAATCCCAATGCCTATGGATGGTAGGAGTCATGAAAGGTCAATCAAATACTTTGACTATCAACTTATTGTTGAATATCTTTTGCAATAAATAGCACATGACTGTCAGAATACAAATAATTTAGAAAGCCAAAAACATGACATAGGTTAGTTTCAAAGGTCACAAGGTAGTTTAGGAGTTGGCTTGTATGACTGGAACAGTAAATTATAACCTGAAAGTTGACAGTGGAAAGGTATCATCAGCATTGAGAGGGTGTCAAAGATCTCAAGCGGTCAATACGCCAGGAGTGGGCAGAGACCATGAGCCATGCAATGTGACTTCCCTCACAGTGAGAACGAATGCTCAGTTTCTGTTAGGAGATACAAGTCTGGCATACAGTGGTCTCCTCTACCTCAAAAACGTTGAGTCTTTTATTGAAGAAGGTCTTTCCAGCCTATGATGGAGCATGTGTTGCCAAGTGCAAGATGATGACGAATTCAGGAAGCAATGGTGGCAATCTTAGTGAGGCAGGCTCATTGAACAATTTAACTTTAGTCAGGCTCATCAGAGAATGAGCCATTACTGTGGGCGTCTAGATGAATGATTCAAATGGTTTGATTAGTTTCCACTATTTGTTCCCACAGTTTGCAGACCAAAGAAAAGTATCTTTAATCTGCTAGTCTTTCATTATCCAAGTGGCAGACCAAACAGTGAGGCCATTGGCAAGAGTTCAAAGGTCATTACAAATGTAATAAGGTTCTCCAAGAAGGGTGCTGGCCAGAGCTGTAAGAACAGTTGAGGTCCACCCACTGAGTGGAACAACCATGTTCAATTTTGGTTCAGCCTAGCTGGCACTAAGGATGACAGGGTACACCAAGCCAGTTTATACTCCAGTTTCAACGTAGCCAAACTATCAGTGAAATAAGCCCAAGTATTCATGAAATCTCTGTGAATCAAAAAATGAACTTACAAGTATGCTTGTTCAAACCCTTATGTTGTTCATGGACTACCAATGAATAACAAAACGCTGTTTTGAAAGTACTAATATAAAATATGCCTTCTCTTCAGAGTCTTATTTCAACAACACTAAAATTCTACCATGTTTTTTCTCTTTGTTTAATCTGAAAATAATTCTACGTGAATGTAAATATAAAAACTGGTTCTAAAATGTAAAATGCTACACAGACTAAACATCGATGGAAGGCACATTATTGAGGGAGGCATTTTAATGAAGTAGAAAAAACATAGACTTCACAACTTAAAGTTCAAGTTAAATCTCTACAAGTTAGAAAATAGAGGTCTTGGGAATATTATGCAACTTAAATTTCTTACCTTAAAAAATTAGTTTAACAACTATTTAACTAATTACAATTGACAAGTGTACTGAATCAACATATGTAACACACCCAGAAGAGAATCTTGAAGACAGTAGTAACATATTAATTTCTTCTTCATTCTATGTTGATATCATGCCAACAGAATACCTCATCCATCATCATAGATAGAATAACATTTTTCTTCTCCAAATAATTATCTGAGAAGCCCATGTAGGTTCCTGGGGTTTTACCATCTCCCCAGGAAGTGTTGGCCTCAAAATATTTCCTAGAACAACAATCAAAACTTTCAAACTCCACTATCAAAAGAAAGAAAGGGTCTTTCCTGGAGATGAACCTAGGTTCAACTATGACAGCAAATAATTACAACGCATTATGATATCTTACATTTTTACAAATTTTCATAAATCATTTCTCATACTCAAAAAACACAGAATTCCTTGGAGAATAGAATATGGCAGAGAACATACATTTGAAGTGGAAGAAGTGTTTTAAAGTAAGTCATATTTATTTATTTTCTGAATTTACAAATTACACTGTCTATGTGTCCACACCAAAAAGGAAATAAAACATGCCCTCTTCTTAAAATAAGAGCTTTATTGAAAATGTAGTCTTCTCGAATATCTCAGAATAACCCAGGCCTCTTTGAGAGAGCTTTCTGTGAAGGGGTCAAGGAGAGATTCTATTGGCCAATAGGATGCAATTATAAAAAACAAGGGCATCATGTACTGAGAACTAAATTAAGTGATTAATTTAACATGTACTAACCAAAGTAGCATTTTATATCTGTTTTAGATATAATTCTGTATATGTTTATTTTGAAAATAATTTCACAGAATACTTGCTCAGTTTGGCTAGATTTTGGAGTTGCATTCTTGCTTAAGTGGCCCAATGAATCCATTCAATTTATCCCAAAAGCTGGTTTAACCCCATTTTATATTCTCTCGTATTGACTGGTTCATTTGTCTGGCTATAAATCTCAGTTCAAAAATATTTCTGCTGAATCAGCATCACCACTTCCTGCATCTAGCCATGACGCCAATTTCAGCAGAGGTTTGAAATTAGGCAAGGTAATGAAATGGACTGACAATGTGGCCCAGACCCTAATTTATAGTCTTGTTTAAAATTAAGGCTAACTTTGTCCTTGGCCCTGAGACCAGAGAAACATGGCATGTTTAGCCCTATCATTAGGCCAACCAAAATAATGTAGCAACTATATTTGTCCTTGGTATCATTTATTTTCTTTCCTTCTCCTTACTGTCTCTGCTTTGAAAAATCCTAGTTATGGTCTCCCTGTCCACGTGTCAAATCCACGTGGGGTGCACGTCCCCATGCTGCCACTCGAACACTGCCTCTGCCCTGAGCTTGTCTTCTCCTCCCACCTCTCACAAAGATATATTTTTCCAAAGAAAATTGCTTTAATGCATTTTTAAAAATTTCTGCTTTCCATCTATTATGGCTCTCAATAAACAGATGCTGGGATGTAGCCTGATGTGCAAGATGTGGGATTAGCCCTTAAGAAAAGAAGGGGCAGGAAGTAGGATTAGGCAGAAAAAGAAGTTGAATTGCAAAAAAAAAACAAACAAACAAAGAAAAAAAAAGGCCTGAAACACCCTTGGCCAATCCAGCAGGAAACTCTGAAGCAAATCCTGTTCATCAGAGCTGTACTACATTGGACTTAAATGACCAGATCCTTATATCCCCTGTTGCTCAGTTGCCACATGATGGTTCCCCTCGGTGTTGTGAACTCTGGGACAGCTACTCTCAGAACTGTCAGCTGGAAGCAATGTGCTGACTGCATTTTCCACAGCTGGGCAGAAATTCTTCTTTGAGGGTGGATCTAGACGGAGGATCTCTGCGTCATTCTGACTCATATGATCAAGTAGATCATATCACAGTCCTGAGTGTTAATAATCTAATTCAATGCTTTCTCAAATATATTCCCTTGAATAGATGTTAGGAGGCATTCTGAGGAAAAAATATTTTGTGCCCAAGGAATTTTATGAAACACTGTCTGACACGAAGTTAACGGGGTTCCTTTGCTGCAGGAGTTATCCTTGTTAATTTTAACATATTAGCTACTATATAGTGAGACACCAAGAGAAAAGCTACAGTGGACATTCCCCAAATATATTTATATGCAGAAGCCTTAATTTTCTCCTAAAATAAATTTAATATCTTTTAAAACACTAATAACCTACACTGCACAACCTTAGGAAATTTTCTTATGGGACACAGGTTACAAAAAATATAAAATTCGTGTTTCTCAGGAGACTTCTGAAAATAGAAGTCTTCCTTTTATCGAGACATGGTCTCACTCTGTTGCCCAGGCTAGAGTGAAATAGCACTTCAAGTGATCCTCCCGCCTGGGCCTCCCAAAGGGCTGGAATTGCAGGCATAAACCACTGTACCCAGCCTGAAAACAGAAAGTCTTAACACAGGAAGATTATTTGCGTAAATACTGTGAATGTAAGTGCCACAAAGGCAAGTGTTAAAAGTGATCCTTAAGGATATAGTCTTTTTGAAGCCATTGAAAGAAGGCTACTGTCTGCTCTACTTACAGAAAAACAAACAAGGATGAAATGAGATTCTTGCTCCAGGAAAACAGAGTAAAGTTAATACATCAGGAAAATCTAATCAATGTCTTTTGTGCTTTAGCCTTTTCCTTCAAAGAAAGTGGTCATTATACCAAAAAGTTTAGCAGAAACACCACAAATAGAAAATTGGAATACCAGGACAGGTGAGAATATATGTACTAAATCTACTAATTATTGTTAGCACAGTTAAAATTGCTGATAAATCAAAATTTTGTCAGTAAATGTTGAAGAAGAGAGGAACATTTCATTTTAGAAATCACAAATTTGTAAGCAATCTGTTGAGAGAAAAATCTGTAATACCATATCAAATAGATGGTTTGTAAGCATTAAAAACATTAAAATTCTGCCACTTATTGGCCATGACAAAATAACTTGATTTTATTTTTAAATTATTATTTTATTGGCAGATTAATATAATATAAGCATTGCTAAAGTTCTGTTGAACACAAGCTATTCTAGACGGTTTATGATTTTCTAGTGAATTATATGATAAAATATTGACTGGTATTAATGTTATTTTATGGATTCCTCTCTGGTAAAATAGTTTCCTAAAGAATATTGATAATTTGTTGATATTTACTTAAAGGAAATGCTATATTTATATGCCACTGAACTCTGCCATGATTTTGTTTTTATCAACTTTATCTTTCCTGTTTGGTATTTCTATCAGCAACATAAATGAAAATATAGATAGCAGGCTTATCATATTCTCAAGCAACACAAAATTACATGTAAGATCTTATGCACTGGTATTCAAAATCCAAATTAGAAAAGATTACTGTAGCTAAAAGTATAGCCTCAAACTGAGTTCAATTTCACAGGAACATATGTTAATCTATTTATTGGTCCAATAAATCCCTGGCACAAGCATATGCTAGATATGGTCAGACACTGATAAAATTTATAGGACAAAGATTTAGAAATTTTAGTAGGTTATAATTGTAATATGTTTTAATGCTGTAAAGATGCTGTTTAAAAGCATAATGTTAGATAGAAATAATATACTTTTTCTGTTCAGTGATTAAAATCAGACTTATTTTACTTTGCCTTAGAAGTCCCACATCTATAGTATATTCAGTCTTGGATGTGATATTTTAATAAGGGGTTGACAAACTACAAATCTTTGAGGTATAGAAACCAGGGTGTAATGGTACGACATCAAAAAATGTTTGAAGGAACTGTTTATTTTAGCTTGGGAAGGCCAGACTAAAACATTAATATTGGTATTGGATAGGCTGTCATAAGTAAAAGAGAATAAACTTGTACTGTGATGCTTCTGAGTAAAAGATAAAGAAGGTGTTTGTATGCTTGTATATTAGTCTCCCAGGGCTGCCATAACAAATTATTGCAAGCTGAATGACTTAAAGCAGCAGAAATTTATTCTCTTACTGTTCTGGAGGTTGGAAGTTCAAAACTGAGGTGTGAGCAAGCCATGCTCCCTCTGAAGGCTCTGGAGAAGAATGCTTCCTTGACTCTTCCTAGTTTTTGTAGTTGCCAGAAATCTTTGGCGTTCATTGTCTTGCAGTTGCATCTCTCTGATCTCTGCCTCTGTTGTCACATGGCATTCCCCTCTCTGTGTCTTCACATGGCCTTCTTATAAGGACATGAATCACTGGATTTAGGACCCATCCTAATCCAGTATGACCTCATTTTAACTAGTTACATTTGCAACCCTTGTAAACACAACTCTTGTTGTCTACAGTGATGATGGAGCACCTCATGCAACAGTGAGCTTCCAGTCATGGAGTCAATTCAAACATAAGATGAAATTCCTAAAAGCGTCTCTAGCATGTAGGGCTGAATAACTGAACTTGACATTATGGGAGAAGTAGAACTATATTAGGTCTTTTATGGGGCTAGAGAAGTAGATTTCACCTTTCAAATATTCAGCTGAGATTCTATGATATGTAAAGATGGTAAGATGGGCAAGTGAAATATAAAAAGTAAAAGTTTAGTTATTTGGTTCTTTGTAAGAAAATTTACTGTAAAAATCATATAGACTTCTTGGGGATACTGTGACAGACAGCCTCTAGGGTCATCACTATTTTCTCCACCCATGCATTTATGGTTTATGTAATTTCCTCCTTTTAAGCATGGGTAGAAATGGTGACTTGCACCTAACCCATAAAAGGTGACAGAGGTGAAGGGATTTTTCAGGTTAATACTCCATTATTACTCCATTTCAGGTGATTTTCACTTAATCCCGAATGAGTGTGAGTTAATCAGATGAATGGCTGTAAAAGGAATTAGGCCTTTGGACACCTTGGTTTCAGACTTCTAGCCTCCAGAATTGTAAGAAAATACATTTCTGTTGTTTTAAGATACCCGGTTTATGGTAACTTATTACAGCAATCACAAGAAACACACAAGATGGATTTTGCCAACCACTCAATGAGTTTGGAATAAGGTTTTTCCCTAGTGGAGTATCCAGGAGAAAACCCCAGCCTGGCTCACATTTTGAGTGTAGCCTGTGGGATCCTGAGCAGAGGACCCAACTGAGCTATACCCAGACTTCTGACTATGAAAATTGTGAGGAAATAAATGTTTGTTTTAAGCCTCTGTTTGTGATAATTTTCTAAAGAGCCGTTGGAAAATAATTCAAATGTGATTTGTAGTTTTGTCACATATCTATGTTGATTTCTTGGAATCCAGTGGTAATAAAACAGTTAATTGAGGCTTCCACCTCTGCCAGCTCCCAATACTATGAAAAGCACATATCTTGTCCTTTGCAGGGACGTGAATAGAGGTGGAAGCCATTATCCTCAGTGAACTAAAACAGGAACAGAAAACCAAACACCTCATGTTCTCACTTATAAGCAGGAGCTGAACAATGAGAACACATAGACAGAGGGAGGGGAACAACACACACTGGTGCCTGTCAGTGGGTTGTGGGGAGGGAGAGCATCAGCATAAATAGCTAATGCATGCAGTGCTTAATTCCTATGTGATGGGCTAATGGGTGTAGCAAACCACCATGGCACATGTTTACTTATGTAACAAACCTACACATCCTGCACATGTATCCCCAAACTTAAAATTAAATTAAATTACATTTTCACAAAAAGAAAGGCACATATCTAGCAACTGTTTTAAGGCTAATTGACCCATCATAATATATAGAATAGAGTCACATATACGACCTTTTGTCTAATTAGTGCGAAGCTCTAACAAGGTACAAAATGTATGGTCAACTTCCCTTATCCACAGTGGATGTGTTCCAAGATCCCAATTGGATGCCTAAAATAATGGATAATACTGAATCCTACATATACTGTTTTTTCCTATACATACATACCTATGTTAAAATTTAATTTATAAACAAGCCACAGTAAAAGATTAATAACAAATAAAATAAAACAATGATAACAATATGTTGTAATAAAAGTTACATGAGTATGAATATCCTCCATCTCTGCCTCAAAATATCTTATTGTACTATACCACAGGTAACTAAAACCAAAGAAAGCAAAACCATAGATAAGGGGAACCACCGTAATTAAATTACTATGGCTTTACTATGTGTTAAATGGAGAAGTATGGTTTCTTATACTCTGCTCTCCTAACAGAAAGATGACTTTAATAAAGTTGCCACAGTTGACTTTTAAATTTTTTGAAATATACCATAATTGACCATGTTTTCTAATACATCTCAAAATATTGAAGGACCCCAAAATTTATTGGGAATGACCAAAGACTCATCAGTAAGGGACACTTTATTTTAGTACATGTTACTTTTAAAGATTCTTATCCAAATCACTAAGCAGAGAGAGGAAATCATAGAAGACGAAATGATAGTAGTAAGGTTTACAACCATTTTCTCTTCTCTTTGTTTGTGTTTTTGTTTTTCAATTTAATATTGACAGTTTCCAGATTTGCTGGTGGTGGCTGTTATCTTATTTTCAAAATTATTTCACTCAGATATTTGTGAATTTTTGACAATGAAATTGCAAGCTGCTAGAATATGGCTTAGTGTCACTTAACTGCATTTTCCTGAACTCTGAATTACTATTAAGATTAGGGAAAAAAGGTTGACAGCACTTTTAATGAAGTCCACCTCAGTGCAGTCAGTATTCACTGAGGGCCCAGCAAGAGCAGTGAACTGTCATTAACATAATTTAGTCACAGAGTCTTTGTGGAGAATTGATAATTCCAAAAGCAAAGAAATGAAAAAATTAAATCTTCACAATGCCTTTTTATACTTTTAAAAAATGCTTTGATCTCAGACTTTCATTAAACCCTTAATCAAACGTGTTTCCGTATTTCTGACCAGAAGTCCAACTTATTTCACCAGTTGTCATTTCAAGGTGACTTCAGTCTGTGTAGTTGCTGCATACCTACACCTCTCACATTTCAATACAGCCCTCTGCAGGGCTCAGGTTAAGTTTAGATAAGCAGTGACTTCAGAAGAAAATGAAGTCATTGGCAGAAAAATGTTCCCAACACAATTGAGTGTATGTATTCCTCAAAGATATTGACTCCCTTTCATCAAATATCAAGACTACCCACAAATATATTTGAAGAAATTCACTAAGACTTGATAGGACTTTTACCTAATACAGCTGAGTAATTCTGGGGGATATAACTTATAGGCAGAAGGATAAGGAGAGTGGAAAGTAATTATGAATAAATTCCACCCAGCCAGGAATATATTAATAAAATAAATTAATTAATAAAAGAAACATGTCCTAGCTAGGGAATTCTTTGGGATCCAAGAAACCACCAAAGTCATCAATGCTTAAAAGCTGACTTATTTGTCTAAGAAGTCATCTGAAACCCAAACAGTTCACTTTGATTACAGATTTTTCTGGATTAAGCATATCAATATTCTATCTTACTTTGCCATTCTGATACAGCCCTTTTGTGCTACTTTGAGGAATATTTAGTTTCCAGAGGGTGTTAAACACTGTAGCAAGGTTTTAAAATACATTTCACAAATATTCCTTTAACTAACAGAGAACACTTGTCTTAGGGGAAAAAAAAGACCAAAGATGTACTTAAAACATATCTTTTAACATCTGAAAGATGAACAAGACAAAAAGAATGTAAATATATTAATTACAGTCTAATTTAGTAAAAAGTAAAGGATCTCACAAATTCTGGGATCTTTGTTTTGATCACTGACTTATCCTCAGTACCTAAAGCAGTGATGGGCATTTTGTAAACAATAAGTATTTGTTTCATAAATGAATAAAGCCATCAGGTGACATTTTATTTTAACATTAAGATTTTTTATGCATGTTCAAAGTTAGAGGTAAGCTATCTGCTGTAGTAAGATTTAAATATTAGAATAGCTGACCATTTGACTAACAAATATTTAAGTATTAAATGAGTAGTTCACCAAAATATTATTTAAGGTAGTTTTAGACAATTGTCGGAGGCTTCAACTTTTAAATGCTATGCCTCCAGTATTGACTTAGATGCTGACAGTTGTTATTATACAGGAGAGGTAGAGAATCGTGACTTCCCTGTGTGGACAACATGTTAAGGGAAAGAAACAGATAGTTTAAGCCCTCTGAGTAAGACAGCATTGAATCTAAAACTTTAGGCACAAGAAAGAGAAAAAGACAGGGGACAGGGGATGTGGGGTAGGGGAGAGCTGCTGAGACAACATGGTATAAGGAAAAGTATGCAGTTTCTGATCCATACAGGTTTAAGTTCATTCTGACATATTCAATTATTTTCTGTAGCCTAGAGGAAACTACATTTTTCCCAGTTTACTTACCTGTATGATGGGAATCATAATTAGTAATATCTTAGAAGGTACTAACATGCATTAAATGGGATAATCTACATAAAGCACTTCAAAGAGTCCCAGCTACAGAGTATAATCTGTAAATATTAGCATTCGATATCAGCATTGTAATATGCTTGATTAGAGTAATGGTATATGCATACTGCTTTCAGTTTTCATACCAAAATAGCAGAAGGTTGAGTGGTTTCCATGACCATCTTGGAAAATTCTTTTCTCTCTTGGTTTTGGGAAAGCCTTCTCTTGATGAACTGATGGAATAAACCTCTCTTAAATATTACATATTATGATTTTAATATATTGACCATAATTATGGGTCAATGTTTCAGTAACTTGTTTTGTTGAGTTGAAATAATAATGGAATTTATAGAAATTACAGACTACACAGGATGGAACTTTTGGTCAAAGTCAAAACTTTAAATGGATAACTTCATTCTCTTCTTCCCCACTATACCCATTTAATGTTTTTTATTTTCCTTTGTGCTACTGTGAATATTGAGAGATGAGCCTTTTCGTGTGTTGCATCATCCAAGCATATAAAATTGGTTTTCCCCAAATATTTGACGTTCTACAAAATTCACATTAGCATTTTATATAGTACTTTCCTTTTAATTAAACACCCAAGCATATGCTGTGGAAAATTTATTTCACATGTAAATGACTCATTTGTACTCAACTAAATTGTCATTTAGCACAATTTTGATATTCAAAAACTTTCTTTAATTTTATGGTGACTTTTATTTTTAAATAAGTTGTTTCTTTTGTTAGCCAGAAATTAATCTGAATTCTCAAGGTTCAATTTCAGATGTAAATGTCAAATCCCAATGTTTGACATCAACCTTTCAAATTTCTTCCCTCAGTCTCTACCTGCTTAAAACATTTATACTACATAATATCAGATTCCATACCAATCAAGATTATTGGACCCAAATTATTAAAGAATATACTCAACAAAGGTTGCTTGTGATGCTAGCATATTATGTTATAATAACAGCCATGGTACTCCATTGCTTTTTACCTTGACCAGTCTGAAACACATCTTGTATATCTTATGTCTCCATCAAATACACACACACACACACACACACACACACACACACACAACACACTGACAAATAACCAAAATATATTTATAAGGAAATGATTCCTAAAGTTATCATAGGCAAATGTTCCCTGATTTTTTTTTCTTTTCTGTTTTATCTATTTTATTTTACTTCTTTCCCTTCTGTTTTACGTAAAATATAATGCTTGTTGAGAATCACCAAATTGGGTGCAAGATCTACTCATTGGTCACAATAGGCATTTTAAAGTGAATGAAAAGAGAGACCAATACCAGACCCTTGCTTAACACATATTGCTAAGCAGCAAGCAATCCAGTTCTTTCCATGCAGACAGCTGCTGTTCCAGAAACAGGAAAGCCTCCTTCAGAACAATGGCACTCAACAGCATGTTAGAATGTCTGTGGCTACCAGTGGCATATTTCTGTCCTAAAGACCAGACTGTCTTAGAACTCTGCACTCTTCCAGCTGGAAGTAATGATAGTTCTAGTTTATGCCTGCTGTCCCAAGGTTCTATCCAGTTTAGCCCTTGTTCCATATTTTTCATTTCAAATATTTATAATTAGTAGGCATTTTATGTTATTATTAATAGTTGCAATAGAGTGGTCTGTGATGAATAATACAAAGAATAAGATTCTCCAATAAGACTCACATCAATCTGAGATTTTTATATAGCATACAGATATTCACAATTTTAAGGATACAAGCAATTGCAAATCACTGGCACAGCAGGAATGGTCCAGGTCCTCCAAGGCAACTTCCCAGGTCCTTTCTTGCTATATAGCAGAATGCACTCTGGGGTCAAATATGCAGTCAGTCTCTAAGTGATATGGAAGGTCATATCATGCAGAAGGAGCCATTTTGGTCAGGAAACACCTTCCATTCGTCCTTATATAATTACATATCTTCTGTAACATTTCTCAGGAAGTCATATCCCATAAATCAATAGTTTCCAGGTTTGCTTACCATAAGCAATTCTAGATAGATAAGACACATCCTGCTAAAAGCATTCCAAAGATAAGGACTTTCCAGCAAAAAACATTATTTTGTTTGCCAGTAGGACTACATTACCATGTTTACAGGGAAATGGTTCAGGGTCAACCTCTTTCTCTCTTGGGAATGCCTGCCCCTGCTTAAGAGAAAATATAGATTGTAGACCAAAATATTAACCATTTACTTCCCAGATGTCCCTGTTGGGCTTCCATTTTTTATATCCAGGTTCCTCCAGAGTCTTGTCTAATGACCTGTGAGATGTGTACGTGGTAACAGAGCTCTCAGTTTAAGACTATGTTAAATAGGAAAGCCTGCAAAAGAAATAAGTGGGCTCTCTTTTCTTGATGTTTTCTAGGTTTAGCATTACTAATACTTCTCTTTCAAGAATGGCGGATAAAGTGCTCTGCAACCAAAAAGGCTAGGAAAAGCTGAAACCTTCTGGTCTTCAGTAGGGGTGGAAAAGTGTTCAATACTGCTACACCTTCTAGCTATTTGGTGTACTTGTGCTATGGCCCATGCCAACTCTGTGATATGCACAAAACTGCCATATGTCTTGTTTGTTGTGTCAGCGGGAAATGTGTCACATTATAAGGAATAAATGCTGAGCAGACCTGCTTTAGATTGTATACAACACAAACTGTACATCTTGCTGCAGATGGTTGGTCATGTATTCCATGGTCACAATCTAAAATTTATTTCATTTTTCACTAACATTTATTTTAGAATTAATTTTGATGCCACTAGGAGCCTAAAAGTATGTATTTAATTTTAACAAATATAAACTTTTACTTCTGAAGAAAATTGATACATAATTTGCCCCAATTTTTTGTCATCATTTAATACACTTAGCATGCACTAAAAGATAGGGGGTTGGAGTGGCAGGACATAGTGACATCACAGAACATATGAAGGCAAGATATTTTGAGAAGATTATATTTTAAGGTGAGAATTTAAGTACTGCTGAAGAATTCATATTTAATAATACTCTGTGAAGCAGAACTTTTCATTTAGATCAAATGATAGCTTTTTAAATTAATTTTGCTCATTTACTTATGCATGCACAAATTATAAAGCAATTGCTATTAATCGTGATGGCTTCATTAGCAAAAAAATGAACAAAAAATTTAGATGATACAAATTTTATAATACTTCAATAGATGTTTCCAAATAGAAATCTAATTCCAAAAAGTGGCATTTTTCATTCAATTAATTAAATAAACCTTTTAGAATTTCATTCATTTAACGGAACGTAAATGTCTAATATTAATTGTCAATATGTTTCTGTAATGTTCAAAGTTTGAAGATAAAATTATTTTCAATGATAATATAAACATAAAACTTGGTAAATTCAGCTTCATTTGTAAAGAATATTATTAATAAATGATATGTACATGAAGGTCCTAATTACATGTTAAAAATCTGTAATATTCCACCAATATAAATAGAAACCATGGTATCAAAATTGAGCATATTTTTTATCTATATACTCACAGTAACTAAACTACAGAACTAAACTACAAAATGAAGCTGATACTGAATACAAAAAAAATCAGAAAGAGTATTCTGCTAGAATTTTCTCTCTGCAGTTTTGTCAACAATTAGAACATACACATAGCTGAGCCTTTGAGATGTTATAAGTCAAAAGTCCCCTATGCATTATTAAATTTTTTATGAGTCTTCTAAATTTTAGTTGCATTTGTTCAAATTAAGTTGGAAATTTGTAATCAAACTATCTGCGAAGCGGGTGGCAAAACTTTTAAAACATTCCATTTTTGAAGATTTGAGCAAACTTTCTTGAAAACAGATTTGAAAATAGACTTTTAGAAAACTTTTTCAAAAATATTAAAATTCCAGATTTATCAAGAAGAAAGCAAGAAATTTCATAAATTGAATACGTTCTGAAATAGTATAAATTAATCATGAAATTCTATAATCACTTTGGAATAGTTTGATTCTTAGGAAGAAAATTTGGGGCAACATCTATTTTAAATGTATAAATTGATCATCTATACTAAAATGTGTAAAATTGATGAAATCTGTAATTTTCAGCATATACTCTTGACAAAACATTCAAGAGAGTCACAAATAGAGAAAGCATATATAATGATTTTTTTAAAACCGGTCAAAACAAGTACTGAAAACGGTGACAAAAGAGTACCTAGAAAAACATTTAATCTAATATTCAATACGTTCAATATAAAACAAAACTACAATTGAGATATGTTATATTTGGCAGAATTTGTTGAGTTGATAAGGTACCTATGAAGAACTATTTTCTCAATTAGAAATGTTATAGTTTACAAGACAGGATCAACTGAAAATTCAACAATTTCAAATATTTTTATCATTTTGGCAATTTTATTAAAATACTAAAAAATCATGAGGCCAAATTGAAAAAAAAAATATTTATTATAGAAAACAATTAAATTAGAGAAAATACAACCAAGCAGTTGATCAAATAATATGAATGTTTGAAAATAAGTATTCTACTTGTGTTAATTTTTTCGCTGTTTTTATTTTTTATTTTTATTTTTTTATACTAGAGTTCTAGGGAACTTATACTAAGTTCTAGGGTACATATGCACAACGTGCAGGTATATTACATATGTATATATGTGCCATGTTGGTGTGCTGCACCCATTAACTCGTCATTTACATTAGGTATATCTCCTAATGCTATCCGTCCTCCCTCCCCCCACCCTACAGCAGGACCCGGTGTGTTATGTTCCCTTTCCTGTGTCCAAGTGTTCTCATTGTTCAATTCCCACTATGAGTGAGAACATGCAGTGTTTGGTTTTTTGTCCTTGCGATACTTTGCTGCATCCATGTCCCTACAAAGGACATGAACTCATCCTTTTTTTGGCTACATAGTATTCCATGGTGTATATGGGCCACATTTTCTTAATCCAGTCTATCATTGATGGACATTTGGGTTGGTTCCAAGTCTTTGCTATTGTGAATAGTGCTGCAATAAACATACGCGTTCATGTGTCTTTATAGCAACATGATTTATAATCCTTTGGATTTATACCCAGTAATGGGATGTCTGGGTCAAATGGTATTTGTAGTTCTAGATCCTTGAGGAATTGCCACACTGTATTCCACAATGGTTGAACTAGTTTACAGTCCCACCAACAGTGTAAAAGTGTTCCTATTTCTCCATATCCTCTCCAGCACCTGTTGTTTCCTGACTTTTTAATGATTGCCATTCTTTTTTTTTTTTTTTTTTTTTTGAGACAGAGTCTTGCTCTGTCACTG
>NW_016812512.1:337108-340481 GCF_001698545.2 Rhinopithecus bieti
GATATGAAATTCTGGGTTGAAAATTCTTTCCTTTAAGAATGTTGAATATTGGCCCCCACTCTCTTCTGGCTTGTAGAGTTTCTGTCAAGAGATCTGCTGTTAGTCTGATGGGCTTCCCTTTGTGGGTAACCCAACCTTTCTCTCTGGCAGCCCTTAACGTTTCTCCTTCATTTCAACTTTGGTGAATCTGATAATAATGTGTCTTGGAGTTGCTCTTCTCGAGGAGTATCTTTGTGGTGTTCTCTGTATTTCCTGAATTTGAATGTTGGCCTGCCTTGCTAGGTTGGGGAAGTTCTCCTGGATAATATCCTGCAGAGTGTTTTCCAACTTGGTTCCATTCTCCCCATCACTTTCAGGTACACCAATAAGACGTAGATTTGATCTTTTCACATAGTCCCATATTTCTTGGAGGCTTCATTTGTTTCTTTTTAGTCTTTTTTCTCTAAACTTCTCTTCTTGCTTCATTTCATTCATTTGATCTTCAATTACTGATACACTTTCTTCCAGTTGATCGAATTGGCTACTGAAGCTTGTGCATTCATCATGTAGTTCACATGCCATGGTTTTCGGCTCCATCAGGTCATTCAAGGACTTCTTTACACTGGTTATTCTAGTTAACCATTCGTCTAATCTTTTTTCAAGGTTTTTTGCTTCTTTGCGATGGGTTCAAACTTTCTCCTTTAGCTCGGAGAAGTTTGATCGTCTGAAGCCTTCTTCTCTCAACTAGTCAAAGTCATTCTCCATCCAGCTTTGTTCCATTGCTGGCGAGGAACTGCGTTCCTTTGGAGGGGGAGAGACACTCTGATTTTAGAATTTTCAGCTTTTCTGCTCTGTTTTTTCCCCATCTTTGTGGATTTGTCTATCTTTGATCTTTGATGATGGTAATGTACAGATGGGGTTTTGGTGTGGATGTCCTTTCTGTTTATTAGTTTTCCTTCTAACAGTCAGGACCCTCAGCTGCAGGACTGTTGGAGTTTGCTGGAGGTCTACTCCAGACCCTGTTTTCCTGGGTATCAGCAGCAAAGGCTGCAGAACAGCGAATATTGCTGAACAGCAAATGTTGCTGCCAGAGGATTCCTCTGGAAGGTTCGTCTTAGAGGGGTACCCGGCTGTGTGCGGTGTCAGTCTGCCCCTACTAGGGGATACTTCCCAGTTTGTCTACTCAGGGGTCAGGGACCCACTTGAGGAGGCAGTCTGTCCGTTCTCAGATCTCCACCTCCGTCCTGGGAGAACCACTACTCTCTTCAAAGCTGTCAGACAGGGACATTTGAGTCTGCAAAGGTTTCTGCTGCTTTTTGTTTGGCTATGCCATGCCCCCAGAGGTGGAGTCTACAGAGGCAGGCAGGCCTCCTTGAGCTGTGGTGGGCTCCATCCAGTTCAAGCTTCCTGGTGGCTTTGTTTACCAATCAAGCCTCAGCAATGGCAGGTGCCCCTCCCCCACCCTGGCTGCCGCCTTGCAGCTGGATCTCAGACTGCTGTGCTAGCAATTAAAGAGGCTCCATGGATGTAGGACCCTCTGAACCAGGCATGGGATATAATCTCCTGGTATGCCGTTTGGTAAGACCATTATAAAAGCACAGTAATAAACTCGGAGTGACCAGATTTCCAGGTGCAGTCTGTCACAGCTTCTCTTGGCTAGGAAAGGGAATTCCCTGACCCCTTGAGCTTCCCAGGTGAGGCAATGCTTCACCCTGCTTCAGCTCACACTCGGTGGGCTGCACTCTCTGTCCTGCACCCACTGTCCAACAAGTCCCAGTGAGATGAACCCGGTACCTAATTTGGAAATGCAGAAATCACCCGTTTTCTGTGTCGCTTACGCTGGGAGCTGTAGATTGGAGCTGTTCCTATTCAGCCATCTTGGAACCACCCCTACTTGTGTTAATTTTAAAGTTCAAAATCTGTAAGAGGAAGGGTTTGGGCTGTAATGTATGTGAATATGAAATCTTTTAAATCTTTATTAAGAACTATATTTTTAAAAATCAATGTAAATAGAATGATTTCATAGGCCTAACAATAAGGAACAATTTGTTGGTTAGGTAATATTTCAAAACAGTAGTATTTTGTGTGTGTGTGTGTGTGTATATATACACACACACACACACACACACACACATATTTGAGACAGAGTCTCGCTCTGTCGCCCAGGCTGGAGTGCAGGGGCACGATCTCAGCTCACTGCAAGCTCCTCCTCCCGGGTTCATGCCATTCTACTGCCTCAGCCTTCTGAGTAGCTGGGATTACAGGTTCCCGCCACCACGCCCGGCTAATTTTTTTTTTGTATTTTTAGTAGAGATGGTGTTTCACCATGTTAGCCAGGATGATCTCGATCTCCTGACCTCATGATCTGCCCGCCTTAGTCTCCCAGAGTGCTGGGGTTACAGATGTGAGCCACTGCGCCCGGCCAGTATTTAATATTTTTAAAGCCCTTGTTCATTCTCAAAATTTACCAGTTGGAATATATATAGAATGTTCTTAAATGTGTTCCTGCAGACGATTCTGAGAAAAACATGTTTCATTGTCATAAAACACAATTGTAGAGCTACCTGCTATATACTTTTTCTTGACAATTCACAATGCAGAGGAGTACAGCCATTGATCTGAAAAGTCCTGTAGCAATGTGTTAAATTTGATATAATCAATACACTCCCAAATATATTTGACCACAGATATACTTACATCTATCTAATACCTTTTAAACATTTCTAAAATCTGTGTTCTACAGAACAAATTTTGGAAAATGTAAGAATAGCATGATCTTTATCCACTCTGACTGATTATCTCACTGTCATATTTCATTTGCATCTTTGTACATTCCCGAGAAACCCAGTTATTACATTCATGTACTGAAAATTGCTCTACAAAAAAACGTTCCCAGATAATAAAGATCTGTTAGTGTTGAGTTATGTGGGAGATGTAGAAGGATATATCCATGCTATAAATAACAACATAGAATCAAAGAGGTGGGATAAAATGATCAAATCTTTAAACCAAATCATCTGTTAAATCAGATAAACAAAACAAAAATGAACTCCTCAAGCTCTCAGCAAGGCATGTCATGTTATTCTGTTGTAATTTTTTGTTTGTTTGTTTCGAGACAGGATCTCACTTTATTACTCAGGCTGGAGTACAGTGGTGCAATCACAGCTCAGTGCAGGCTCTGGTGATCCTCCCACCTCAGCCTCCTAAGTAGCTGGGACTACAGGTGCACATCCACCATGCCCAGCTAATTTTTAAATGTTTTTGTAGAGTCAATGTCTGCCTATGTTGCCCAAGTTTTTTATAGTTTAAGCATTAATTTTCAAAAAAAAAAAAAAAAAAATTTGCCAGGCACGGTGGCTCAAGCCTGTAATCCCAGCACTTTGGGAGGCCGAGA
>NW_016812512.1:340874-345820 GCF_001698545.2 Rhinopithecus bieti
AAAAAAAAAAAAAAAAAAAATTGAACAAAACACTTACATTTTCGTACTAGGATTTCCAGAGCAAAGAGGACCTGTTGCACTATTATTCAAAAATTTGTTTACACATTTTCTCTACTCTTACTTCTTTGGTTTATTTTAGCTAAGTTCTCTGCTGGTAATAAGAGTCATCCTGAAGAAAGATACAAAGTCTAAAAGAGAACTAAATTTTCACAAAGTTTATAAAAGGTAGCCACATGTGCAGCAGGTTAATATTATAGTGTAAATTCCTTTGAAGATATTGATAGGAAAAATGTGATCTCTTACACATTATTTGGATAGAGTATTTAATACTAACACACTATAAGCTTTCTCCTAATAACAGAAAAAAGTATAAGAGAGTAAAATTCAATTTCTGAATTTGACCAACTTGTAAAAATTATGTAATGTTTCCTGTATGTTCATATCTAATGCTCTAAAGCCACTTCAACTTTATAAAATATAATTTCCCTATTAATAATAATTCCATTTCTTCCTATGTGTATGGGATTATCATCCTGGTTTCTCTTTTCAAATGTAAATGCTTCAAAAGTCATAAAATATTAATTTTATTTATTATTCATTTATTCATTCATTCACTTTGCAGATAAAGCAATACAGATACAAAGGAAACAATGAAGTTTTAGATTGCTATATGATGAGGGAGATAGACACTTTTTTTTTTTTTTTTTTTTTTTTTTGAGGCGGATTCTTGCTCTGTCGCCCGGGCTGGAGTGCAGTGGGCGGATCTGAGCTCACTGCAAGCTGCGCCTCCCGGGTTTACGCCATTCTCCTGCCTCAGCCTCCCGAGTAGCTGGGACTACAGGCGCCCGCCACCTCGCCCGGCTAGTTTTTTTGTATTTTAGTAGAGACGGGGTTTCACCGTGTTCGCCAGGATGGTCTCGATCTCCTGACCTCGTGATCCGCCCGTCTCGGCCTCCCAAAGTGCTGGGATTACAGGCTTGAGCCACCGCGCCCGGCCGATAGACACTTTCTTAAATTCAATATTATCTGTTGTATGTGAGATAGGTAACAAGTACCTTGGGATGACAGCAGAAGGAGCACATTCTTCCTTTATAAGTTAGTGCTAATTAAATATGTGGGTTTTAGTGAAAGACCACAGTCCAAAAAAGAAAACAAAATTATGAAAATGGTTGGCTGGTGTATCTGAGAAAACTATGCCTTCAGTACTTCTACCAGTGAATCAATTGAGAGAAATGATAGACAGTTCCAAACTTTTGCATCTCAGAACTCTTCATACTTTTAAACATATTGACCCCAAAGAGATTTTGTTGCTTGGATTGTTTCCAGTGACGCACTGGCTCCAGCTCACACTGGCACTCAAGAGTTGATTTTCTGAAACTTTTTCAAACTCTGTTCACTGGCATCATATAGGCTACTTGAAATTGACCATTGTGGGAGTATTTAGGGAAAATCAGTGCACACTACAGATCAGGTTTTTTTAAAAATTATTTTTTGGTCTGGATATTCTGTTTTTAGGCAATTAAAACACAACAGTAGTTATATTTATTGATATTTAATGTATTAGAAATTAATACAAAAATTTTAAACACAGGAATACAAAGACACCTATTCCATTAGCCATCAGGAAAAAGGTATCATTATGTGTAATGTAACCTCTAAAAACTTCACTATACACTCCCACATATGATAGTACAAAAGGCCAATAACAAGTTAATATTATAGACTATAGACTCTCTTTTGTCAACAGCTACTTTTGCCTTTGCCCGCTGAAGTTCCCAGAATTTGTTCTAATTTTATAAGCATGGCTTGGGCATTATTTATTCCTCTGCCCCTCTCATTGGTCTGAGGTCTCTACACTTTAATCTTCTTAAAGACTTCTTCTTCCATGCATGTCAACTAATACAAATAAAATTTGTGGAGTACTGTCCTCCAGTGTCTTCAGATGGGTACAGACATTTCCAAATTTATTTCATGATAATCTAGTATTTCTATAACATTATTTACAGTTTCTTCAAAATAAAATTAATTATGAAAATTAGATGAGACAATACATGTGGGGAGAATAAAACCTCTAATAATGCCTGAAAGAGAATAGGTTTCTAGCAAGTTAATTCTTTCAGTACTCAAATAACCAAATGCAATTTGCCAAGCTTAAAGCTAGGATCTGGGGCTACACAAATAAAGTATACAGAGTCCCATGGGTGCGGTGGCTCACACCTGTAATCCCAGCAATTTGGGAGGCTGAGGCGGGTGGAACACGAGGTCAGGAGTTTGAGACCAGCCTGGCCAACATGGTGAAACGCCATCTCAACCAAAAATATAAAATATTAGTTGGATGTGGTGGTACACACCTTAATCCCAGCTACTTGGGAGGCTGAGGCAGGAGAATTACTTGAATCTGGAAGGCAGAGGGTACAGTGAGCCGAGATCACATCACTGTACTCCAGCCTGGGCAACACAGCCAGACTCCATCTCAAAAAATAATAATAATAATAATAAATAATTAAAAAAAGCATACAGAGTCCCTGTCTTCAAGAAAATAGAAAGGGAAGGCAGGTGTCTGATTAAGTAATACAGAAAATTGTTGCAGATCATTTCAGTTCGGTTTTCCTGGTTTCTTGCATTCTCAAATATCCAAATTCAAACTGCCTTAACAATAATATATAATGTTAGTTCACATAATTAAAAGTCTAGAGGCACAGTAGCATTCAGGATTTCTGTCCCAAATTGAACTTCTGTCCAATTTCTTTGTTATTCTCTTACTTCTGACTTCTCTTGTGTGGCTGCTTTGTCTTCAGATCATTGCCATCAGCAATCCTTTTTCACATTCAGTGAGATAGGGAACCCAGGTCTTCATGCTTCTTCCTTGAAAATAAGACAATTTATTTCTAAGCAGTCCCCAGGGAAATCTTTACTCAGTTTCAAAAGTCCCAAAATTCTTAGGCCAGTCTTTCCCTGGAAAAAAGAGAAAGACTTTTATTTGGTGGCTTAGACCAGTCAGGAGCCTCTCATTAATCTGTATCAATTCCCTTAATCACATTACTGCTGCACAAAGAGGAGAATTTGGAGGTCCACTCATAGGTGCTATAATGGAACCTTCCACTGGGTATAAGAGGAGCACAAAAAAGGGAATGCTAGTAGTGGTGTCCCTTGTCAATGAAAATAACTAATCCTTTAAGGAGAAGTTTGAAGTGGATTAGGAAGGCGTGGGGATGTAAGTATGTGCCAGTCAGACAAGGTAGGAAAAGGGACTTCAAGGATTATGGCAAGTAATGCAGGCAAACTTCACACTGTGTTTGTAGATTTGCAAGTGGTCTGCAATATAGTACATGGTGGCATTTTTCACAGGCATCATAGCAATTGAGGAGCCAGGAGTTTGACTGGATTAAATCATGAAGAGCCAGAGTTTGACTCTGGTCTGCAGAGTCATGGAGGATTTTCAGAGGAATAGTAAGCACATTCATATTTTATATTCATTTCTGGTGGCTCCATGGAGAACGCATTAGAAGTTGCTATGGGTATGGATGTTTGTGTGTCCCTTCAAATTGATATGTTGAAACCTAATCACTAATGAGATGGCATTAGGAGGTGGGGCCTTTAGGAAGTGATTAGGTCATAAGAGTAGCACCCTCATTAATGGAATCGATACCCTTATATAAGAGATCCCAGGGACCTTATTTGCCCTTCCCACTATGTATGGACACAATGCAAGGTGCCACCTGTGAATCAGAGAGTAGGTCCTCACCAGACACCAAATCTGCTGGCACCTTGATTTTGAACTTCCTAGCCTCCAAACTGTGAAAAGTAAATTTTGTATCAAGTGCAATAAAATAAGTAAGAGTTAATAAAGTTCTGAACCAAGGCAACAGGTGCAGGGATAAAGATGCTCATAGGGCAGAACGTCAGGACATGACAGCCTATATGATGTAGGAGGTAAGAGAAGAAAAGATCAAAGAAACCTGGAGATAAGGAGTGACATTATTCAATAGCATTTTGGGATCTGGAGACAAAAAGAGATTTAAGAGACCCTTAAATTTAAGATTTAAGAGTATCTTAAAAAAGAGCAGGTGGAGTTTGGAGTGGCTGCTGCACATTTGGTAAAGCTAACCAGAAAGCCACTGAATTTAAGCATTTGAAAGTGAGAGGAAGGGGTCTGGGATGTACCTGAGCCATTTGTCTATAGGTATTAGTTAATGGTATTAAGGACAGATTGTTTAAAAATGCTGACAAGTAAAGAGTGGAGAAAGGGAGAGGGGTCTACTAAGAAAACTGGGAAGTGTTTTCAGAGATATAAATACAAGTAATAAAAGTAAAAGTGACCAACATTAATTTGGTTGTTAATGAAATTTTCATTGATATTTTCTTAATTGTATACGTCAGATAATTCAAGCTCAGAGGAAGATTATGCAAGCTCTCCCACTGTTAAACAATTCACTAGGGTAGTTTAGCATTTTTAAAAAATAAGTTAAATGTGTTATGTCTGTTTTAGAAGGTTATATGAATCAATGTAACTAGTTTTTGTATTGTATCCTACACAATGAAGAGCACAAAACTAATTATTGTTTCATTTACTTTGCAGTCCTTTAAGTACGCAAGGCAAGAGATGGGTAAAACCATCAGAATGGCGGGGTGTGGTGGCTCATGCCTGTAATCCCAGTACTTTAGGAGGCCTAGACAGGCAGATTATGAGGTCAAGAGATCAAGACCATCCTGGCCAACATGTTGAAACCCCATCTCTACTAAAGTACAAAAAATTAGCCAGGTGTGGTGGCACACGCCTATAGACCCAGCTACTCGGGGAGCTGAGGGAGGAGAATTGCTTGAACCTGGGAGGTGGAGGTTGCAGTGAGCCAAGATTGCGCCACTGCACTCCAGCCTGGCAACAGAATGAGACTCTGTCTCAAAAAAAAAGAAATCTGACAGTATCCCAAAAGGATAGGAAAAAA
>NW_016812512.1:346021-356052 GCF_001698545.2 Rhinopithecus bieti
AAAAAAAAAAAAAAAAAAAAAAAAAAAAATCAGAACTCAGAAAACCTAGATACTTTAGTTCTTATAAAATTGTCAGAAGGTACTCTTTGAACTCACTTGTTGGACAATACACTCTAACTTCTAGGGGAAAATTGAATCTTTCTTTCTAGTTCCACTATTCCTCTACCTTTAAGGAGAAGATTTTTTTTTTTACTACAGGACTATGCTGATTGGAAAAAGAATTTTAACGGCAATTTAAAAAGGGGACTACAAATGGAATGCGTCTTTGACAATTGTCTCCTCTGTGGTGGTGTGTTCTCTTTGTTCTTCATGAATCTTTCTTTGCAGTGTGTTCTTTTTCTGCCATTGTGTCTGGTGAAGTTAGAGCAAGTTATATCACAAGTAGAACTAGTTGTGTCGTGTAGAGGAAGGGAGGTTGGGTGTGAGATATTTTAACTATTTTTCTTTAAGCTTTCTTATCCTGTGCTATCTTTGTTTTGTTCACTTTATTTTATCTTATTATATTTTGTAGTATTAACTGAAGTTTCTCACATATTACCTTTGACGTTCTGCAGCATGACGAAGACATTCAGTGCTTACCACTTCAAGTAACATACAATGCAAAGGAGAAATGAATCAATAATTGTCATGTTGAGTTTCAAAAAGCTATACTTCAAAACAGCGGGCAGAATTTGGGGATGAAGAGCAGAAAAACTCCTGCTTCCTTCTGAAGGATCTTTGATAAGAAGCCCTGTGCTCTGTCTTCTTCAAAGAATGAAATCCTGGGGTAAGGAGCAGACAAAATAAAACCCTAAAACCTTAGGAAGAGTGAGGCAAACTTGTGCACACATCTCTTACCTGTTCAGGGCCTGAAGGAAGAATATAAAGGAGAAGTGATTCATCATGACATCTACCTAGATAAGGACAGAGACACAGCTCTGTCCCGTGGGCTCCTCTGCCCCATGTGGCCCCTCTTCCCCGTGTGTCCTGTGTTGTAGAAACAATAGAAGGACACACATGAGGGGCATGGAAGAGGTGAGAGGTTTTGGACATTAGCACCCAGCTTCCTTCATGCAAGTGCTGCAGTAGAACAAGAGCGGGATACCCCCCATGTACACTAAAGTGGCATGAAGTGGCAACTGAGAATAAATCCATGGATCTAAAAGTCCTACGCAGTTAGCCATGACCAGAGAGAATCAGCCAGACACTAGGCTCAATCTATAAAGGTATATTACGATCTTAAGGATAAATTACCTCATTCCATGACTGGCATTACATAAGTTCATTGGAAATTTATTTTTTTTCCTTTGAACAAATTTCATTATTTATTTTATTTTATTTTCCATAGGTTATTGGGGAACAGGTGAAGTTTGGTAACTTACATGAGTAAATTCTTCTGTGGTGACTTGTGAGATTTTGGTGCACCCATCACCTGAGCAGTATTTACTGTACCCTACTTGTAGTCTTTTATCCCTTACCCCCTTTGCACCCTTTCCCCTGCATTCACAAAGTCCATTGTGTCATTCTTATGCCTTTGCATCCTCATAGCTTAGCTCCCACTTATGAGTGAGAACATACAATGTTTGGTTTTCCATTCCTGAGTTACTTCACTTAGAATAATAGTCTCCAATCTCATCCAGGTGCCATTAATTCATTCCTTTTTATGACTGTTTTATATATAAAACAATTTCTTTACTCATTCATTGATTGATGGGCATTTGGGTTGGTTCCACGTTTTTGCATTTGCGAATTGTGCTGCTATAAACATGCATGTGCAAGTATCTTGTTCATATAATGACTTCTTTTTTTCTTGGTAGATACCCAGTAGTGGGACTGCTGGATCAAATGGTAGTTCTACTTCTAGTTAGCAGAGGGGGAAGGGGGAGGATGAGTGTATTTATCAGATTCTTTGGACCTTTAGATGCCACCTAGGTGAAACAACACTGTCAGTAAGATTGGGTTTTCAACATCCAGGAAAATAGGGGCACAAGATCAAATGTAAGTTCAGGTATAGTAAAATACATTTATGATTTCTTCATGATTGAGTTTATAAACTGAATTTCACACCAGCTGCTGCTTTTGCCTTTCACAATTAGAGGATTAAAGTCCTGAAGGCAACACTAAATTAGGAGACAAGAAGCATTAGGTTGAGTCCTCCCTCTAATTTCAGTCAGACATGGAAGAGACAAAAGGTATCTTCACTGCACACACAGAGACCAGCTTGTCTCATCAGGCAGAAGTCCTTGCAGAAACATGCTGCCGAAACTCTATTTTTAACAAACAGTGTACAATTTTCCTGGAGGGTTGTTCATGTGTCATCCTCAGAACCCAGTTGGGAATAGATGGCTTGTGGGACATTAGGAATTCCTGACTCTGAGTATGGCTCATCACCAGGGAGGGAACTGATATCACACACTGAAATGGAATACAACCTACTTGGTCCAACAGTCACTTTGTATCTTATAAAGGGTAAATAAAAAATTCTTTTTAAAAGCAATAGGTAAATACCATCCTAGGTGCCAGTGTCAGCAATGTCTGTACTCCTGTTAACACCAAAACACTTGCCAAAAACCGAAAGATAGATAAGGTTGTCAAAAATTTATTTACATGTCTATATTGGCACCAGCTTCTTATGAGGTGTGTTTCTATGTATAAGTTTATTGCAAATATGTGTGTGAACATGTCAATATGTGTGATCTTAATGTAGAAAAATATAATACATAATGCAAATTTTGAGTGTGAAATTGTCATTCAGTATATAAAATTATTGATAATTTAGGATCATGTTGCAAAAAGATGAAAGATTTCAAGTCAAAATCCACTAATTATAATTTAACTCACTGAGAATGTAGTGCATTAAAGATAACTTCTGAATTATAGTAATTTTAGTGACAAATGCTGGCCCAAAACTATTTTTTACATATACTTTTGCCACAGACAAAGATTAAATATCCTATGATATTTCTCTTGAACTATCAAAATGTTTCTAACTATATTCACCTGAGGATTTGAAATTGTATTCTTGATTTGAGGTTTTCCATATCCTCTTGTCCCTTACAAATGTAGCTCAGGATGAAGAGCAGTAAAAAGGGAAACAGAATGCAATATGAAACTAAGAAAGCATCCCAAATAACAGGGCCAACAGTAATCTAGTACAGCTTGGTGGAGTCCTGACCATATACGGCCCTTTCAATTTAGTTCAAATAATATTTGACTAATACATTCGGGGGACATGGTTTAGCGGAGGCAAAAAGATAAATAGATATTATCTCTACCTAAAAACAATTTATAGGTAGTAGTGGTAACAAGTGCACAAACTCCCACATACTAGAGCAAGGGCCAATATTGAGATGTGCTTAAAACTCTATAGGAGCCCTGTAGAATATACTATATCTTCTCCTAAATCAGCAATCCCTAACCTTTTCCACAGATGGGGGTTGAGGGATGGTCTGGGGATGAAACTGTTCCACCTCAGAATATTAAGCATCAGTTAGATTCTCATAAGGAGCATGCAACCTAGATCCCTCACGTGCATAGTTCACAATAGGGTTCATGCTCCTTTGAGAATCTAGTGCCTCAGGTGAACTGACAGGAGGCAGAGCTCAGGCTATAATGTTCACTCACCCATTGCTCACCTCCTGTTGTGCAGCCCAGTTCCTAACTGGCCACAGATCAGTACCAGTCCATGGCCCAGGGGTTGAGGACCCCTGTCTTAAATCATGTCCTGAAACTCTCCAGGCAAGTGTGCCTCAGCATGGGTGTCCTCCCGGATTGGTTCCATCACCCTATGCCCCACTGCCCTTCCCTGTTCCTACTCTCATGATCCAGCTAGTCATCTGTTATAGATAAATGCTTATGTCTTCCCAAAATTCACATGTTGAAGCCCTAACCCTAAGGTAATGGTATTTGGAGGTGGAAACTTGTGAGGTAATTAGAGTTTGATGACATCATGAGGATGGGGCACTCATGATGGGATTAGTACCTTTATAAGACTGGAATACTTGAATACTCTCTCTTTCCCTTTCTCTCCCTCTCTCTCTGTCTGGCTGTCTCTGTCTTGCTCTCTCCATGCTTGCAGAAAGAAGAGGTCATGTGAGTATAGCAAGAACGTGGCCATCTGCAACCCAAGGAGAGAACTCTCTTTAGAAACCAACTTTCAGACTTAGAACAGACTTCCAGTTGAGATTAGGGTGTCAGCACCCTGGTTGTTTAAGTCACCCAATCTGTAGTATTTTGTAATGGCAGCTCAAGCTAACACATGATCCAGGCACATTTGGGTACCTCACCTTGTCCTCTTTCTCTCAGATTTCCAAGCATCCTTAAAATTTATGAATGCTTCAAACAGTTGACATTTCAAACTTTCTCTCAACATTCAACTTTTCTCAAACTGATATTTGCATCATATTAGCTGTATAACCTAGTTGTGGTTCAAAAGCCTTTTACCTGATGCCAGGGAAGTACTTAATGTTAATTCTGGTATAGGATACATACTTGCCCTGTGGGTATGCCCTAGATGCAGAACTAATTTTTCCAAGAGAAAATCCTAGTCCTGAGGACCACTCTCCAGAAGACATTGAACGGCCACCCTTCCCTTCCATGAAAAATGTAAAGTAAGCCAAGCCCAGGAGTTCTCTGTCAAGTTATCAGGACATTTTGGGAAAAATTTAAATCTATGGAAAGGAGTGTTAGGTTGTAGCTTACTTTCCATGATCCTCCTCTTTGAGAAATCCTATTTGGGTCAATTCCTTGGCTGACTTACATAGACTGTGTGTGAGTCAGTCTGCTGTTGGCAGGTATTTCTCCCACCCACACCACATGGAATGGCTCAATCTCTATTGACTCAACAGTATTTTGTTCCTTTGTTTGTTTTTTAGAAATTTATTGGCAATATTGAATGGTACTAACTTGTAAAGAAATATTCCTGACTCCAGTATGGAGGGGTTACTATGTCAAATAATGGTGCCTAGGTTGCACTAACATTTACAAGTTAATAGCATTCTGGACAAGCATCCATGTATTACAGAGGTGAGCGTGTATCGTCTCCTAAGGGAGATTTAGTGTTTGTTTTATTTGGCTCCCCACCAAATGCAAGTGCCATAGATGGTCTTTACCACCCTTCTCTACCACCACCACCAGCCCACTTGTTATTCAGAGCCCACCCTCTTGTCTTTGTAAAAGACATTGTGTATATGAAGTAAGAAAAGCAGGGACTGATGAAAGTCTCAGGTTAGTCAAGGGACAAAGCACTCATTTATGACCAAATGAAATAGTGACTGCCACCCAAGCCTTCCCATAAAAGTCCCACTAATCTCTATGCTTATATGATCACCCATTTTCTCATCTCCCCTCCCAATTCTGCTCAGAGGAATGTTTTCTAGGCTGGTGGGTTTCTTTCATTTCTGCCTATTCCTATTATTCCCCTTCACCACGAAATACGGAATAGCCTGGTTTCTTAAATGGGGTGTGTATATGGAGGGAAGAAGCAAAGCAAGCAAGAGAGGTAAAAGTGTACCACCTGGACAAAAATGTACACACGATTTTATATTTTTATGTCATTATGCTAGACTTAAGAAAAGGAAGAAATGATGCTCCAGAGAAACAAGACAATGGGATAAAAGGCATCTTGGAACAGAAGGCCTGTTCCATTCAGAGTTCTATAATATATATCACTTTGAGTATTTTAGGTTAGGGCAAAATATTTGGATTTTATTCTAAGAATATCAGGATACTAGTAAGGTGTTTCAAGTAGAGAAGCGATTTATATTCTAGAAATATCACTCTGGCTGCTGAATTGAGAAGAGATTTTAGAAATTAAGGGTGGAGGCAGGGTAGGAGGCTATTGCAATAGCCTGCGTCACAGATGATGGTGCTTGTCTTTGCACTGTAACAATGGATATTAAGATATACAGTCACATTTGAGCTGCATATTGATAACAGAATCTAAAAGGGCTTGCCTGATGAACTGGATATGAGCTATAAGGAAAAGTCAGGAAGGTAGACGAATTCCTAAATATATACGTCTTTTTCTGAGGAACAGGATGGAATATGGAAACGAGGTTACATGGGAGAAAGCAGATTGGGTGTTGGAAATCATGTGTTCCATTTTGGAAATATAATATTTGAGATTCACTTCAACATCCAAACCAAGACGTTGAGATAAAAAGGCCAATATTCAAGCATAAGATACAAATATGAGGTACATTGGCAGATAGATACTATTTGATGTCATAAAACTCAGTGAATCACCTAACGAGAAAATATAAATATAGAAAATAAGAGGACTAAGAACAAAGCCCTGGGAAATGCCAAATTTAAAGTTCAGATAGAAAAGTAGCCAGTGAAAGCATAGCAAAGTGGAAAGCAGACCAGGTGAGCCTAGAAATGAAATTAAACATTTCAAGAAGTAAAGGATGGTCAAACTGTCAAAACTGCAGAAAGGCCAGGTAGGAAGAGGACAAGTGATTGGCAATTCCTTTTGGCAAGATGTGGGCCATTTGTGAGAACTTTCAGTGGGAGCAGAGGGAAGAACAGCCTGATTTAAATAGGTCCAGAAAAAAACGAGATGTGAAGAAATGTGGAAAGGCAATTCCTTTAAGGAGTTTCTCTGAAGGGGAACAGAGAAATGGAGCAGTAATTATAATAAAATGTGAGGTCAAGGGAAGGTTTAGTGTTTTGAAATTTTAAAGATGAACAATATTAAGGAAGAATTTTATGGTGATGAGAATGATCTGATATACGGAGAAATTGCTGTGGCAAGAGAGCAAAATGTGTTACTCTTTTCAGTTTCTAAACAGTAGACTTCTGAAACAAATTAATTCAGGCATTTGAAATAAAATATTTTGGAGAATAAAATTTTTAGATGTCCCTTAGTGAATGTTCTTGGTGTTTAACAAGAGTCTTCATTACATTCTGGCTAAGTATTAATTCATATGATATTTTACAACATTTTATAACTGAAGAGATGTGATGGAAGGAGAAGACCTAAGGGTACACTTGGTACTCTAAATATTGCTTGATCAATTCTTTAAAAATCAAATCTTATAAAGAGCCTCTAAGCTAATAAAAGATTACAACCATTTCAGAAAGGTGAGGTTAATTTAATGTCTATTGCCTTAAAAGAAATGTAGATGATGAGAGTATTTGAAAATTCACAAAAATGAATGCCACAAAATCGGATAGTGAAATATGAAAATCTTACTACTGACTAAGGTAAGACTAAGACCTTGGGAAGTAAGAAAAACTTTCCTCAGATGGCAGACTATTAGTGTGTGGAACAGGCTACTGAAGAAACCAATAAAATCCTTAACTATGAACACAATGAAAATGATTTAAGCTTTTTGACTATAGAGTTTACAGCTTTTAAACATTGGCTGTGTAAGTGGAGAGACCATTAACCACCATATGGGCTCTTTCTTTGACAAAGCATCATTTTAGCAGAGTGCAGGGTGAAAGGGTATCAAGATTTTTATTTTAAATCCAAATTGCTTTACATTTTCAAATATGTAATTAAAATATTAAACAAGTAAAATCTATCATTGTAATAATCAAGATAATAGTAGAAGCAAGTTAGCCTGGAGAACTTTTATAGTATCTTGGATTAGTAAAACAATACTTGTCTATGGTTATCAAGGCCAAGGAAGAAAAAAAATAGTCAGAGTTATTCCTGAGACTGAAGCATTGTGGAGCTGCAAGGATTTACAATCATAATATAGATTAGCTCCAATTAAGTGTATTCAACAATTTGATCATGATGCAGCCCTGTTTTCTACGAACACCTGTAAGCATGACAACACAGAATGCTGACAATACCTTCTTCTGCATTTGCAAATTGAAGAAGCTCATGAAGGAAAATATTTCAGTACTTCAAAAACCCCAAACACTTCATTATCTCCAAAAATATTTAAGTCATTGAGTTAAACTACATTTCTTTACCTCTTGCAATCATTTGGTGGATAAATGTCATGGTCCTTAATACACTCCAGAATTATTCCTCCATAACTCCATTTCCTGACCCTTTGAATATAAAAGTTTCTGGCACAATATTAGGCACAGGACCATGGGTATACCAGAACCAAAACATATTGTGTTTACTTAACGGCAAATATTGATTCCAAAATCAGAAATTTTTCCTCATGAATTGAAAGCTAAAATCAAGAGACTGCATAATTTTGATGACTCTGTAGGCTTGTTAATACTCTGATTGTTTTATGCTATGAAAATGTTAAACATACTAATTTTCATTACATGGGGAGGAAGGGGAAAGAAATCTCCCCTTGCTTTTCTTTCTTTTATTTTTGACTTCTATTAAGTTCAGAAGTACAAGTGTAGGTTTGTTACATAGGTTAACTTGTGTCATGGAAGTTTGTTGTACAGATCATTTCATCACCCAGTTATTAAGCCTAGTACCCATTAGTTATCTTTCCTGATTCTCTTCCTCCTCCTACACTCCACCCTCAGGTAGGTACCAGTGTGTGTTGTTCCCTTCTATGTGTCCATGTGTTCTCATCATTTAGCTCCCACTTTTAAGTGAGAATATATACTGTATTTGCTTTTCTGTTTCTACGTTAGTTTGCTACAGATAATGGCCTCCAGCTCCACCCATGTTCCCGCAAAGGACATGATCTTGTTCTTTTTTATGACTGCATAGTATTCCATGGTCTATATGTACCATATTTGCTCCATCCAGTCTGTTATTGATGGGCATTTAGGTTTATGCCATGTCTTTGCTATGTGAATGCTATAATGAAAATATGTATGCATGTGTCTTTATGATAGAATGATTTATATTCCTTTGGGTGTATACCCAGTCATGGGATTGTTGGGTGAAATGGTATCTCTGCCTTTAGGTCTTTGAGGAATTTTCACACCATCTTTCACAATCGCTGAACTAATTTACATTCCCACCAACAGTGAATAATTGTTCCTTTTTCTCCATAACCTCACCAGCATCTTTCATTTTTTGACTTAAGTGAAATAGAATTACCAGCCTTAAGAAAGGGCTTATAACCCAGTTTCTAAAGAGTTCATCTGATTTAAACACAGACCACAATCTCACTTACAATGGTCAATATCTCCAAAAAGGAAGTGGACAAGAAGTGGGCAGGATCAGATTGCTAGGAAATATTCAAGATCTATCAAGGCCTGTAAAAAGCAAAGTGAAAAGGGTCTGTGTAACTTAAATGTCCACACAAGAGAAATAGTGCAATAGTAAACTTTCCAGTACAACAGTTTTTTATTGCAAATCAGCTCACATGCCCTGATATACCTGAGATGAGCAGTTTAATTAATTAAGGCTGAAGTTGCATTGGTTCAAATGTATTATTTTTCCACTTAGGGTTTTGTCCCATAAATAATGACAATTGAACAGAAAATATTCAAATCGAAGTGAACATAACAAGTCATGAATGTGCAATATGTCCCTAGATGCCCATTCACCTCCAATCTTCTGGGTTCAATTCAGTCAGGTGCTCTGTCCAGGGAATTTTTATTATATGGTGTTCTGCAATTTGGAAGATTTTTTTTTCTCTGTTTCTATAACTCAGCAGCTTCAACTCTTCCTTACCCTTCTTTCCAATGAGCTACTGTCACTTTTTTTTCAAGACACAGTCCTGCCTTTATTGTTATAATTATCTACTTTTAAGAAATTAAAAATGTCTTCTTAACTGTGCCAGTATTTTTATTGGGGTTAGTATTATGTTCATTGGGGCTCTGGTTACAACACTCCATAGGTTCTGAGTTGTCTGTTCTTAACTATTTTTTTCCCTCAAGTTTTATCATTTTTAGTATGCAATTTTGTAGCATACAAGGTTTTAACGAAAGTATATATTGCAACAAAGTGAAAATGCCTATATAATTGAAGCTCATAAGCTGAAACATGGTAGAGCCCAAAAAGTGAAAATGCCAGAGAGAGAGAAAAAAAGGTACTGTTTTCCTTTAACACTCCCTCCTCTCTGAGTTTATTTCTCCTGTCTAGAACACAGGACAATGTTCTGGAACTCCTAGATTTCCATGACCCTCTGATAGGTCTTTGATTTTTTTTTTTTTTTTTTTTT
>NW_016812512.1:356528-377625 GCF_001698545.2 Rhinopithecus bieti
GAGAGAGAGAGAGAGAGAGAATGGTGTTTGAAAGAACCAGGGGATAAAATAGAAGATGGCATTAGATAGCCCTTGCTATTTTACCCAACCACACTCTGTTTGGTCAACATTTAAAGGCTGCAAATATTCACAAAGGAACTAAGGCTGTGAAAACTGGGAAATAAGACCACATTTAGACATTAAAATGTAGTCTCATATTCAACACACTTTTTCACCAGACGTAAGTGAATCATGACAATTTTATTTTTATAAATATGTTTGTATATACTTTTTAACAACATAAACATGCTGTTCAATGACACAAGAACCAAGAAAGGTGCTTTGTCTCATATGGTTACAACCGTTAACTGTTCTTTTCCCCACCTTTCTCGTCTAATTATGTGACTGCCATTAACATTGACATCATATAATAGTCATCTTCATACTGTCTGCGTCACACAGAAAACTTTGAACTATTTCAGAGTAGAACGTCTTATATATCTCTATAACAATCTTGATATCTCTAACACAATGCTGACACAAATGTTTGTTAAATGAATCAATAATATGAATAAATAAACATGCAAATATTTTTGATGCAATTACTGATCATTTTCCAATCTGTCAAGAGCTAGTCTCTTACATATTGGGATCTAATATACTGCCCTCGAAGGACATCCACATCCCATAGTACTTCATGATGACCTGTATTCCAGTGCTTACTATGGTTTGTATTATATTGCCTGTTTCTCTGCATATGTCCATTATCACGACTAGATGGGGAGCTTCCAAACGTACTCTTACGTGCCTTCTAGAAATCATCATAATGTTTTATACTTAGTAGATGTTCAATAAATATTCTCTGAACTTAGTGTCTTAATGGTATTAGAGGCAATAATTTATTTTAAAATTTATCAGAAATGAAAATGTCATTAACTTTAAATCTAGAAATCATTTTTGAATATTTGTAATGATTTCTAGATAAATGATTATTCTGGTAAGGAATTTTAATAGGCAAAATAAACTTTAAAGCATTTTTAAATGCTTTAAATCATAAAGTACTCATTAATTTATATTATTAGTCATCATTTATAAAACTAATGCCTAATTTTAATTTTCATAATTAAGAAACGCAGCAATACTTTTCTTAAGACAGCCTTTTAAGGTCTTCTTAAAATATGAGAAATAAGATGTCAGACACGTCATTTTTATACTATCTAAATTCTCAGAGATTATAATTAGTTAATCTTGCTTGGGAAAAAGGTAGCTAATGGAAATATAGAGATGAGGAGCAATTTCTGCACAGAATAATAATGTTTATTCCATGCATTCTGAGATGCTGTGATTCAACATGATGCATTGTTTGTGTTGGTTTTCCCGTTGTGCTCCTGTCTTTTCTTCTCTCTTCATTCCTGTAATTACGTGCTTCAGTGATTTATGATGGCAGTATCAAATCATAGATTCTGAAGCAATAAAAGTACCGCATTAAAAAGTTCTACTAATCTCCAACATCCTCTGGCAATGGATAAGTGACATTGTTGAAAAAAAGAGAAAGCTTTTCAACAGCTCTCTCAAAGCAAATGACTAAGCAACTGACACATTCTATGTCCTGGAAAAAAATAGACCCTAACATTAAAATGACGTTTTGCAGCATATTGACAAATTTGAAGCCAGTCTTTCCGTTTCCTGTGAGATTCATTTGCTAAAATGCTTTCACTCTGTTGAAGCAAACCAAATAGAAGACTCCACAAAGAAATATGTTGAGCTTCTGGCCATCTGTGGGATGCAAACAAATGTGATCATCCATTTTGTTACCACGTAAGCGTCAATTTCATTTAAGACTGCTACTGATGGCATTAGTCAACTTAGAGATTGGCCAGTTTAGAGAGTCAAATATAAAAAATAGAAACACCATTCAGGTGAGATATTGGTCTTATACTGAAGAGACAATCTGGTGTGAAAAGTGAATAATACATAGGTCTCAATCACCACCATGCATTAGAATCAACTGGGGAAATTTTTAAGAAAATATATATTCCTGAACTACACTCCTATGAATCCATTTCAATTGGTTGAACCTGCGACACAGGCATGCATACCTTCTAAAATGTGTCGCAGGGTTTTGGAAGTATAGCCAGAACTGAGAATCAGTCCAACTGTGTAATTGAAAGAAATGTGTACAGGGACCTGAGTCACAAAAACTGAGTTCAGTAGCCATTTCAGATTTTCACTAGTTAGAACTTTGAGAAAAGTTGTATAATTAATATATTTTAATAAAGTTTTTAATAAAAGACATTTAAGATTTCTAACAACAGTAATGACCCTATTTCTGTACTGTAACATTAAACAAACTACCTTAACACTGCAAAGATGCTTATGAGTCAATGCAATTTGCTGTTATGAATGGCCCATCCATGTATTTGCAACTTCAAATGTAAATGCTATCTATATCTTTAACAGAGCAAACTGCTTCTGAGATTATTTAAGAAAGCACCATGAAGACCTATGCCACAATATTTAAATGTCAACTCAGAGGGGGTAAATGTTGAGGAAATCCTTGTTGGATAGCCGTCATTAGGTTTTTAGTGATTAAACAATCTTATTTAGTGTGTATTCTGAAAAATACTATGTCACTTTTCTGCAGAAGCTAACTAGGAATAAATTAACTCTTAATACTAAATACAACTGAATGCTTGTGGGAAAAAATAAATTTCTGAACCTGATCACCACATTAATCATATACAATGATATTTTAACTTTTGTTTAACATAAAAACTATAGGAGAATGCAATGAAACACTGCTTCTCAAATGTGTTACAGATACTTTATTAGCTGTAATAATTATACTCCACCAGGAATCTGCAACTCTGATAAATAAGGGATTGTAGAAAATATAAGAGAAGTAACTCCAGCAGCAGCCATTATCCAGAACCAAAGTCAGCCAGGGTTATCGGGAGGAAAAGTGTGTTAAAACTTAATTTTGGCCAATAATACCAATATATGGCCATCATTGATGCTCTTAGTCAATCAATTACTATTGGAGGATCCAGAAATCAACACCATTGATTGAACTGTTGGTTCATAATATCTTTACAACTGGAATTTTCTACAGCATTACTACCCTACTTTAAAATGCTAATATCACCTACTGTGTACCCACAAACATTAATTTTTTAAGATGTCATTATCAAATGAAAATGAATACTCAAAAAGCCTTCAGAAAAACTCTGCATAGATTCTGTGTATCAAGAGTGAGCTTTTAAAAAAGAAAATGAACTTTTTAAGTTTTATACGGGTTATTGCATCAATTTCATAGGGATCCAATTCTATAGGTATGTTGAGGCACACACTAACTCTAAAATATAAATAAGCTTCAAGCCACCTAGGGTTGCACAATTTGTATCCATTGCTTTTTCAACAACAAAAAAGGCAATCATTTGCAAAGCAATTTTGTCACCTACTAGATACAAATGTTCCATAAATTTAGATTTACCAGGGTGACTATGTAATGGGAAAAACCAAGCCATTATTGGAAGTTTATGTTACTTCCAATTCTGTACTGATGCACTTCAATGAATATAAGCCACTTTTATTATTCAAATAGTTTATTTAAGTTATTGGATCTATTTAAAATATAATTCTGAGAGACATTGAAAATCCAGTCATTTTTTACTACAGAAAGACATAAAGAACTATCCACAAAGAGGCTATAAACAGAATAGAATGGAAGAAATGCTATTAAAGAAAAAAACAGAAATTTCTAGACCTACCAAACACTGGTTTGTGCTTTCATGGATTATACTTATTTCTGGTCTTCTTTCCTTAAAGTAGACCTTCTAATTTTAATTACATGTTAGAATTATCTGGAAATTGTTTGAAATTAAAATTTCCTTCTAATTTTAATTACATGTTAGAATTATCTGGGAATTTTTTAAAGTAACAATTTCTAAGCCTTATCCTCAGAGATTCAGACTTAATTAGTCTAGGGTGGGTATTGGCATACATAAAAAGTGTCCCAGGAGATTGTACTGTGAGGTTAAGGTTAGAGACTATTGACTTATAGTACTGTGTATCATTTACAGTATTTTCTACAAATCTGAAAGAGCAATATTAACCCAATAACCCAAGTGACCTGCAATAAAAATATTAAACAGGCCGTCAAATGCTGTAAGATGTTTTGGTATAAGAGCTCCTTGATCTATTTTGTTAAGACTCATTAAATCCTACAATTATCCACATGGCAAGGTAGGTTGCTGATTTAATGCCACATCTGTGGTCTCCATGAGGTCTCATCTAATCAAGAGACTTTCAGACGATACATATGTAGCAGGGAGGAAGGAAATTTAATTGTAAGAAGATACCACCTGACTTATACATGACACATCAAGCCTTTTCCTCTAGAAAAAAAACAAGGAATCTGAGGAACTCAAATCATGTCCATCTTATGTAACAGGATATGACTAAAGAGTATTCAAATTTTTAAATCAAAGTTTTGTGAAAATGTCACAGATTTGTACTATTCTCTATTACTGGCCTAAGATTAAGTCTCATTAGATAACAAGAAAGCTCTACGTAATATCTTGAAAGTGCTATTGTTCAATATCACTGGGATGTTTTGAGTTCTGTTTCTTCCTTTTGCTTCTTCACTTTATCTTACTTGTAGGTACATGATGCCTACAAAATGATGAAGGAGGAAGGGAGGATGAGAAGAAGGATGGGAAAGATAAGGCAAAGGACCACACTGTTGTTCCAAAATAGTTTCAGAGCAACCACAAAGCTGAAGGATTTCTTTTCTGTTTCTGTTTTTGTTTGTTTGGGGCTAAAAACAAAATAACAACATCACAGGGGAAGGTAGTTTCCTACATGGTAAGTTTGGTCAACATGAAATTCTAAAGTACTTTGCAAATGTAAATAAGGAAGTTTCTTTAGTGGTATTTGAGATGTATAAAGCACCCCTATCAATCATTGCCCAAATTATTTTTTTCAATCATGTTAAGAATTACATCAACTTATCACTTCCCCTCTCCTTTTCAAATCCCCTTCTCTCCAGCTAGAATCCTGATCTTGTGCCAAGAAAGAGAGCTAGTTTTTTTTTTTTTTTTTTTTTTGACGGAGTCTTGCTCTGTTGCCCAGGCTGGAGTGCAGTGGCGCGATCTCGGCTCACTGCAACCTGCGCCCTTCCAGGTTTAAGCCATTCTCTGCCTCAGCCTCCAGAGTAGCTGGGATTACAGGAGCATGCCACCACACCCGGCTAATTGTTTTTTTGTATTTTTAGTAGAGACGAGGTTTCACCATCTTGGCCAGGCTGGTCTTGAACTCCTGACCTCGTGATCCACCCGCCTCAGCCTCCCAAAGTGCTAGGATTACAGGCATGAGTCACCGCGCCCAGCCGAGCTAGTTTTAATTAACACTACCTATCCACTCCCCTTTTCCACCCACCAACATGTTTATAAATGGAGGATCAATCACAATGTCAAGATAGCATTTACTCTTGGTTATTCCTTGAGTTTCTGCTTGACATAGACTAGGTAGATCCTCTCCAAGGGTCCACAACTTGCTTAAAATTCTGAAATGCAAGACTTCTTCCAATTACTAATCTGTGAAGCCACAAAAACTACTATTCTCAGGCCTTTAAATGTGTTATTGTTATTGTCATTGTAAGAAAGAATGGTTAAAATATAATTTGATCCAAATGTAGGGTTAAATTTTTAACTTATTTAACCTAAGATTTGTTGTAGGGGTTCAGTCAGGATGGTGGGGAAAATTATAAAATAAAACACAAACCTTCTTGGAAGGCCAAAAGGTTTTTGCAAAAACCTCAAGATAGAGTTATGGATGAAGGCAGTCTAATCCTCTTTGAGCTAGAGCAAGGGTAATTAACATAGGAACGTAGCGGAGTCTATCTAAACAGCTTGTTTATTCCTGTGGTCCTAAGACTAACCTTTGCCTATCTGCGGGTGCATGATGGCTCTCTTGGAGGGGAGGAGGGAGAGTGGAGGAAGGTGACCAGGTTGATTACCGTCTAATGGTGTTGACTCAAAGCCTTTGCCATTTAATGTGTGCCGAATAAATGCCAGGAGAGCCAGCGAGTGGAGGCTCCTTACAGCACTCTCCTAGGAGTCTGTAAGCGTCCGGACTCTCAGCTGGACTGACAAGCATAGTATCTGTGTCAGTGTACATTACTCATCCATCGTTGGGTCAGGGTCTGCAGGATGGAACCCCACAATTTGTGTTAGTAGGACTTATAAAGTAACTTCAAATAATCTAGGCTAGTCAAATTTTCATGCTAAATATCTCTGTATTATTTTAAAATATTGGCTAAAAATTAAACAGATAGGGTTTCAGAACACTGAAAATATTCCAGTTTCTCAAACCCACCAAAACAAACAATGTCCAGGATGATTCTTTCTGGATTTAGTTTTCCAGAATTATATATTTATAATTTTACAATGAGCAGATCTTCTAAAGACGGTGGTTGTGACACAGTAGAAACTTGATGGATTAAATACAGAGAAGTAAGAATAAATTTACATTCACGTGATGTTCAGACAGGGGAACTGTGGATGTCAATAAACTAACATTTGGTTTTAACACTGGTAAATGAAGGGGAAAAAACCAAGCAGTTAATATGCCTTTTATTTTATTTTATTTTATTTTTTTTTTGAGACGGACTCTCGCTCTGTCGTCCAGGCGGGAGTGCAGTGGCCGGATCTCAGTTCACTGCAAGCTCCGCCTCCCGGGTTTACGCCATTCTCCTGCCTCAGCCTCCTGAGTAGCTGGGACTACAGGCGCCCGCCACGTAGCCACGTCGCCCGGCTAGTTTTTTTTTTGTATTTTTTTTTTAGAGTAGAGAGGGGTTTTCACCTGGATTAGCCCAGGATAGGTCGGTGATCTCTTGACCTCGTCGATCCTCCGTCTCGCCCCGCTCCCAAAGTGCTGGGGATTACAGGCTGTGAGCACCGCGCCTGCCGCCTTTTTATCTTCTGCACTATTGAGCCAAAAAAAAAAAAAAAAAGGAAAGTTTCACAGAAGTATGATAGTTAACAAATGAAAAGCTGATCAAATATAATCATTTTGCTATAATGGATGTAAGCAAATGATTACAAGCAGTGAACTAATGGATTTAAACATTGAATATCACTAAAAGAGAAGCAGCCAGACACTTACAGTCCTCTGGTTGGAAGAATATATCATCTGTAATGCAGTCTTACCAAAACGTCAAACCTAAAGTGAGAATTTCAGTACTCAATATAGGAAATACAGAACAATAAGGCTATGTTAAATGGTGATAAAATCAGCAATCCCAAACTAGGAGGAAATTTACAGAATAAATGTTTTATTTAACAAATATATTAGGAGAAAAGTGAAAGTCAGTAAATACATAGGATAAAAAACATAGGCAGGGCGCGGTGCCTCACAGCTGTAATGCCAGCATTTTGGAAGGCTGAGGCAGGAGAATCACTTGAAGCCAGGAGTTCAAGACCAGCCTGGCCAACATGGCGAAAACCCAACTCTACTAAAAATATAAAAAATTAGCTGGGCATGATGGTGCATGCCAGTAGTCCCAGCTACTTGAGAGGCTGAGGTGGGAGAATCACTTGAATCTGTGAGGCAGAGGTTGCAGTGAGCTGAGATCATCATGCCACTGCACCCAGCCTGAGCAACAGAGCAAGACCCTGTCTCGAAAAACAAAACAATACAATACAAAAAGACACAGTTACAAGCTGTAATGTGTAGCTCTCATTTGGATTTTGATTCAAACTGCAATAAATTAATTTAATTAAGTACAATTATAAGGCATTTAGAAATTTCAAGACTGACTTGATAGTTGAGAATATTAAGGAAATATTGCTAATTTTTAAAGATGTGATAATTTCGCAGTGGTTATTTGTAAAAGAAAAAGAGGCCTTATTTTTAGAAATATATATTGACAAAAGAGATGCAATGATCACATGTCTGAAATTCACTTCAAATTAATATGAGTTAGGTAAGTAGGTAGAATGCAAATTAAAAATGATTAGTCTTCTTTGTCTTTAACCTATTGCTAGACACTTATGGTGATTCCATGTCTTGTCTATTATGAATAGTACCGGAATGAACATGGGGTTGCAGACATCTTTTCAATATACTGATTTGCTTTCTTTTGGATAAATATCTAGCAGTGAAATTGCTAGCTCATATGGTAGTTCTATTTTTAGTTTTTTGAAGAACCTGCATGGTTTTTGTTTTCCATAGTGGATGTACTAATTCACATTCCCACCAACAGTGTACAAACATTCCTTTTCTCTACATTCTCATCAGCGTGTATTCCTTTTGTCTTTTTGATAAAAACCATTTTAATTAGGGTGAGATGATATCTCACTGTGGTTTTGATTTGCAGTTTCTTATCATTAATGATCTTGAGCATATAAACAATGGAATATTATTCAGCCATAAAAAATGAGATTCTGTCATTGGCAACAACATGAACAAAAAGCAGAAGTGACTATGTTAAGTGAAGTAAGCCATGCATAGAAAGATGTCATCTGTTCTCACACATATGTGGGAACTAAAAATATTGATCTCATGAAGACAGAGTAAAATTATGGTTACCAGAAGCAGGGAAAGGTAGTAAGGAAGTTTGGTTAGCGGGTACAATTATACAGTTAGATAGAAAGAATACAATCTGGTGTTTGATAGCACAATAGGGTGACTATAGTTAACAATAATTTGGGAGACAGAGCAAGATGATTGAAAAGAAGCCTCCACTGATTGTCCTCTCTGCAGGAACACAATAATGAACAACTATCCACACACAAAAAGCACCACATAAAACAAAAATATCAGATGAATGATTACAATACCTGGTTTAACTTCATATCTTGGAAAGAGACCCTGAAGAGCATAGGAAAGATAGCCTTGAATCACTAATGCCATCCAATGCCCATCCTCTGGGCAGTGCCTTTGTGGCAGGAAGAAAGAATCTTTGCCCTTGGGGATGGGAGAGTGCAGAAATTGTGGAACTTTGTGTTGGAACTCAGTGCTATCCTGTCACAGCAGAAAGCAACACAAGGCAGAACTCAGCCAGCACCCACAGAAGGAGCATTTAGACAAGCCCTAGTCAGAAGGGAATCACCCATCCAACTGGTTGGAACCTGAGTTCTGGCAAGCATTGTCACTGTGGGCTAAAGTGCTCTGGTGTTCTGAATAAATCTGAAAGGCAGTCTAGGCCACAAGTACTGCAGTTTCTTGGCAGGTCCTGGTGCAGTGCTGAGCTCAGAACCAGGGACTTGGTGGCCATATGACCCAGTGAGATGCCAGCCAGGGAAACCAAGGAAGTGTGTGCATCACCTTTCCCCAAACCAAGGCAGGAAATGTTGCAGCTTTGAAAGAGACTCCTTCCTGGCCAGGTGCGGTGGCTCACGCCTCTAATCCCAGCACTTTGGAAGGCCGAGGCAGGCAGATCACGAGATCAGGAGATCGAGACCATCCTGGCTGCTAAAACCGCCTGAAACTCCGTCATCTAACTGAAATACTAAAAAAAAAAAAAAAAAAAAAAAAAAAAAGATTTAGCCAGGTATGGTGGTGTGCACTTGTAGTCCCAGCTACTTGGGAGGCTGAGGTAGGAGAATTGCTTGAACCCGGGAGGTGAAGGTTGCAGTGAGCTGAGATCCTGCCACTGCACTCCAGCCTGGGCGACAGAGAAATATTTCATCTCAAAAAAGAAAAAGAAATAGACTCCTTCCTTCCACTTGAGAAGAAGGCAAAAAGAGTAAAGAGGACTTTGTCTTGCAACTTGGATACAGCTCAGTCACAGTAGTATAGTGTACTGGGTAGAGTACTGAGGTCCCATTCCTGGTCCTAGCTCCCAAATGGCACATCCTGGGCCAGAAGGGAACTTGCTGCCTTGAAGGAAAAGACCAAGTCTGCAGGATTCATCATCTGCTGACTAAAGGGCCCTTGGGCCTTGAATAGTCAGCAGTGATAGCCAGGCAGTACTCTCTGTGGGCCTTGGGGGAAACTCTGAGATGTGCTGGCTTCAGGTGCAACCCAGCACATTCCCAGCTGTGCTGGCTATTGAGAGAGAATACTTCTATTTGAGAAAAGGAGATGGAAGAGTAAGGGAACTTTGTCTTGCAGCTTAGGTACCAGCTCGGCCACAGTTGAGTAGAGCACCAAGCAGGCTCTTAGGGTCTCCAGTGTTATGCTTTGGTTCTTGCATGGCATTTCTGGACCTGTTTTTGGCCAGAGAGAAGCCCAGTGCCCTGCAGGGAGAGTATCCGGCCAGGCAACATTTACCACAAGCTGACTGAAGAGCCCTTGGACCTCGAGCGAACATCAATGGTAGCCTGATAGTACTCACCATGGTTCCCGTTCAGTAGTGGCCATGGAAAAAGACTACTCAGCTTGTGGAAAGATGAGGGAAGAGTGGGAAGGGCTTTGTCTTGTGGCTTGGGTGCCAGCCAGCTCCAGGCCTGTGATGGGAGGGACTGCTGTGAAGACTTCTGACATGCCCTGGAGAATAAATGTATTCATTATTCATATTTAAACCAGGTTGTGTTTTTTGTTCAAAGCATGGGAGAAGAGTAAAGTAAACATAACTTGGAAAAGGAGAGGTTTAAAAAGAGGCATTCAGTGAAAGTTTGTTTTTAAAAAAACCCAGATAGATACAAAAATAAGCTAAAGCATAAAGAGATGGCTTCTTTGAAAATAGTTGGGAAACAAACAAGTGTAAATGGTTTAAATTATTCTTTAAAGAAATATTTTTGGAGGTTAAAAGCAATTATCTAAATATTTATTGCTTTGAGGAACACAATTAATATAACTAATACATAACATTTTCATTTATTTGTTTTGCTTTCATATTTTGTGTTAAACACTAGAAAAAAGATAGCATTGAATATATTAATGTCAGTAAAAGAGTGCAATAGAAAATAATACTAAACTGGGTCAAGAAATCATTTTATAATTTTATTAGCTGGATGACATACTCAAATGGGCCTATCTGAAGAAAAATAACGAAAAAAAACTTATTTAAAAGGCAGTGAGCAGGAATAAGGGAACCAAACAACAAAGCTGGTGAAGCCTCCAGGGACTAGCCAATGAAGGAAATTACCACCACTCTTAGTCCTAAAGAACAGTTGGTATTACAGAACCTTCTCAAGCCAGAAAGAATTTCAGCCATTGCCTTCATCTGAGCTAGGCAGGAAGGTAGCAGGAGGAATAAATATTTGCATTCACTCTCCTCCTACCTCAGACTCTTTGTAAGTGCCTTTCATTGGCCAAAACCAAAGGTCAGAGGCAAGATTGTAGAGAAGAATCTCTGAAGCGCTCAGAACACAGCGAGGGGAGAAAAATATAAAGCGACAGATGCAGGGGCTGGGGAATAGAGAGGTGGAACTTTCATTGCTTTATGTCATTCAACATCCCATCTAGCACTGTATGTGTGTGTTTGTGTGTGTGTGTGTATGCACTTGTGCATGTATGTATATACAACCTCCTTTCCTAACTTTTGGAAAACATAAGGAACCATCAGATAATGTATTGTGGCAGTGAGATTTCTGTCCCCAACTCAGGGAAAATGTGAAGTGCTGTCAGACAATGTATCATGGCATTGTAATCTCAATTCAGCCATGTTCTTGCTGGAACAGAAACTGTAATGTTAGCTATTATCAGTAGATTTCTACTATGTAATTAACACAGTGAAATAACATAAAACAGAGTTGCTACAGTTTTGACATCTGTAGATGATCATGAGGGATAACTGAAATCACAGTATGTTTTTACTACCATAGATTCCATATTTTCCTTCTTCCAGCAAGCATCTCAGCTAGGTGTTTTTTCATTGTTGTTTAAACTGATACGTGAATCAAATCTTTATTCCCCCATAGAATCATCCAAGACTTGTTGTCCATTCTTTATCATATTGCTGTAGATTCCAATTAACTATTACTACTGAAAGTGGAACTAGTAAGAAACAATCCAGTAAAATCTTTGCGTTCCCCACTGAGAAACAGCAATCTGATTTCTTCAAGCAAGTTGGAATCAATCACTTTCTGGTATAGTTCCTTATATTTTCCTGCTGGCTCTTTGGTAGGAAGAATCCAATGGGGTCAAAAGTAAGCTCAATTTCTAATTAAATGAAAACCTTATTCTGTTCACTAGCAGAAGTGTACTTTTCTCGACACCATGGCATCCAAATGTATATGGCTTTTGGCCAAGGAGATGGGAAGTAAAAATTGTGCTAATGAGTTGTTTTATATAATAATGGAGGTTCACTCACACCTCCTCCCCTTGATTTTCAGAACCTCATATTTTGGTCTTTAGAAAAACAACACTGTATATTGGTTTAAATATAATATTTTGAAGCATGGGTCATATTTGTCAGGAAAACAAATAACCACATAGGATGTATTTCCTCTACAGTGAGAACAGACAAGGCAAGCCCATAAATGGTCATGCTGATAGAAGCAATGCAGGCAGAGATGGAAGCTTTATTTTGAAATATGCATCTATTCTTATAAGGACAATTTTCTGCCTCTCATCAATCTGCCATTAGGTGACTCATTGGTCCCTGCCTGGAGAGTGATGATTGGATGCCCCATTGACATTTTCAATTGGCAGGTTTAACACTCAGCGGTAACAGCCATGTTTATATAGAAAGGGCATAACAAGGAAGTCAGGAGTGCTCAGGGGCAGAAGATAAATATCCTGCCCTCTGATCTCCTGTTATTGGCCAAAGTCAACTAGAATCTAGAGAATACAGGAGCTTAAATTATATAGTCAGCAATGGTCAACGCTCCAGGGCAAAGGAAGGGCCTGGAGATAGGAAGACAAATAGAAAACATTTTACAATATTCAAATAACATTATAATTGTTTCCATATCAACTGTATGATTGCCATAAGCTTTTATATTATGAATCAGAACATATAAACATAAGCATTAAAATATGAAAACATAGGATAGATTCTTTCAGGCCTCTTCTCTATTCTCCATATATGCATAATAAATCCAATAGAAAATATTGCAAATATTCATTCTTGCTACCTTTGGATGGTGTGATTATGAGTGACATTTTTCTAGGACATTGATTTATTTCTATTAGTTTTGCTGATTTTATATGATTACTCATGCTCAGGAAGTCTTGATGTTGCTTTGTTTTGTTTTAAATAATTTTAGATCATGTCATGACATTGCTTCCATTCCAAGTTCAGATTTCTCACTTGAGAAAAAATATGTTTTTAGGTTGAGCATATATAATCTGTACTGCATATATTTCATAATCTCTCTCACCATTTCAATGCCAGTTTGAAAGCTGTAGTGAAAATATGGGGCTCTTTTCACTGATGATGCCACGAAGTTCAACTTCCTCTACTTGATCTACACTGTGGTGGTAACATGGTTTGGCTCAGTGTCCCCACTCAAATCTCATATTGAATTGTAATCCCCATAATCCCCACAGGGGATGGCAGGACCTAGTGGGAGGTGACTGGATCATGAGCATGGTTCCCCCATGCTGCTCTTGTCATAGTGAGTTCTCTAGAGATCTGATGGCTTTATAAGTGGTTCTTCCCCCTTCGCCTGGTGCCATGTAAGATGTGCCTTTGCTCCTCTCTTGCCTTCTGCCATGATTGTAAGAGATAAATCTCTTTGGAAGTCTTCCAAACAATCCCAATATTTCTCACTTTACAGATAAGGAAACAAGTTCAGGAAACCTTGATAATGTGTCAAAAGTTTCCCATCTAGTAAGTGACAAATATACCTGACTCCCAAGCTTACAATGTTTCTTATGACCCATGTGGCCTTTGGACATACAAAATTTATCTCTTCCTTTTTTTAACAAAGAAGGGAAGACACAAATAATATATAAACTGCTGCATAATATGAATACCATATAAATGCATAAAGTTTGAAAATATAAACTGAATATTTTCTTTCTCTGTATCCTCATGGATTTTTTGAAAATCTTCTCAGAAACAAAGCTATTTACTCATCAATGTATTGGTCCACAAATATTCTATCTTAAAATCAAATCCTAACAAGGATTTCTTTTCATCATTGATATTTGTTTATACTTAGCAGTCAACAAAGTAACTCATGAGTGAAAATCAGTTTACAAATCTTCACTTTAAAATTATCCATTTTATGAATTATCATTGGTTTTGTAAAAGTTACTGACTTTAAGAGGATAATGCTGTGACAATGATGGAAAACTATTTTGACTCATGTTGTATTTTAGCAGTTTAGATAAAATAAAATAAATCATTTTTAGATGCAGTCCTCCTATACTTGGAAAAGCATAAATTTGAATAAGTATATAAAACTGAAGGCATAAGTGTTTCAGTTTGGGTTTCCCAGAAAGCAAATTCTAAGCTAAAAAAATAATATATAAGAAGTATTCTCGTCTTCTTTGGATCAAAACCTGTTGTAGGAATAAAAGGAAAAGGATTGGCTAGAGGGAGAAATGAACCTCTGCTGACCCCATGGGGAGCTCTGAAGTTAGGATGGCTGTTTAGAGTCACACCCTTTTGCTGTGATGGGGCTGGGCTTTTATACTCCCAGGGCAAACATTCATCAGGTGAGACTCATTCAGAAGACAGTCTTGTCTTTGGAAAAGGCCGCTCTTTTTAGCTGAAACAATTCCCAAAGAGGAGTGAATACTAAAGAGCTGGAAGCATAAATCCTTCAGTCTTGACGGATGAATCTGAGCAGCATGGCACAGCAGTCACAGCAGTCCCCCAGGTGTGCTATCTAGATCCACCTGCTTCCAATGAATTCTGGGAAAAGCACCATATAATGTCATAGACTTAGAGTGCAAACTGCATTCTGGGAGATGGTGCCTCATACTTTAAAATATCATCCTTAAGATACAGACAGGTGGGCCGGGTGCAGTGGCTCATGCCTGTAATCCAGCACTTTGGGAGGCTGAGGCAGGCGGATCATGAGGTCAAGAGATCGAGACCATCCTGGTCAACATGGTGAAACCCCATCTCTACTAAAAATACAAAAATTAGCTGGGCATGGTAGTACACACCTGTAGTCCCAGCTACTCAGGAGGCTGAGGCAGGAAAATCACTTGAACCTGGGAGGCTGAGGTTGCAGTGAGCCCGAATTACACCACTGCACTCCACCCTTGTGACAGAGTGAGACTCTGTCTCAAAAAAACAAAAGAAGATATAGACAGGTGGCCCTTCAGCAAAAATCCTACAATTCTATCAGACTCTCGGCTTCTATTAAGTGTTATACAAGATAATGGATCCCATGGTCTTGTGTCCACGACTGTATTTTTTTTTTTTTTTTTTGCTGTAAAGTAGGTCTTTCAGTTCAAGGTCATTTTATGTAGGATGCCATGTCAGTGACTCAAAACTTCTACAAGATCTTGGATAGTGGTGTTATTTGATACCCCGTGACCAAGGAGGGCAAGCCTGTAGTGAGAAGTATCAATTTCCAACAAAATGAATCACTGCACCCCCAGTATGAAAAGAGTCTAAGGTAGTCAACTTGCACCAAGTAGTTTATTGTTCTCCTTCAGGGATGAGCCTACATCAGGGACTCTGGCATTTGTTTCTGATGTTAACAAGTATAATATGAAGCACCAGCAGTAGCTAAATCAGTCTTAATGAGTGAGAGTCTGTGTTGCTGGTCCCGTATAGAGTGTCCATCCCAACCACTATGACTACTCTACTGAAGAGCTGTATCAATAACACAAAGAAGAGAACAATAAACATTGGGGCCTTCTAGAGGGTGGACGGTGGAAGGAGAGTGAGGATCAGAAAACCATCTATCAGGTACTATGCTTATTACCTGGATGACTAAATTGTCTGTACACCAAACTTCCATGACACACAATGTACCCGTGTAACAAACCTGCACATGTATCCCCTGAACCTAAAATAAGAATTGGAAAGGAAAAAAAAAAAAGTGTTGCACCAATACTTAAGTGACTTTTAAGGAAGACTATTGATATCAATTGTTTGACTCATTCTAATATTGATACTCACTAAAAACAATTAGGGCTACCTGGCTTATAATATTTGAGACCCATCACATGGCCTCCTGTTTTGTGATCCTATAATCCTCATTGCTGTTAGTTAAGTCCAGATCTTTAGTAGGATCACCTAGAACAAATCCTAGGCAAAAGAAATCCAACAAAAGAAAGTAGTACTGCTTTCATTGTATTGTTTTGGTAAATGTAATGTCCTATGTAATGTCCTATGCAATGTCTCATGAAGCATAGTCATGTGGTAGGTTTTCTCACCTTGTCTGTAATAGAAATCCAATGAATTCTGGGAAAAGTACCATATAATGTCATAGACTTAGAGTGCAAACTGCATCCTGAGAGATGGTGCCTCATACTTTAAGGCACTACATTAATCCTGTTGTTTTCTTCTTTGGAAACTCACAGTTCATGCATTTCAGTTCCATATAGCCTAGGCCATCCCTTTCTCCAAGTGAAATATAGTGGGATTGGGAGAATACAAAACTCAAAGTATATAAAAGAATCTTTTTTTTTTTTTTTTTATACTTTAAGTTGTGGGATACATGTGCAAAGTGTGCAGGTTTGTTACATAGGTATACATGTGCCATGGTGGATTGCTGCATCCATCAACCCATCATCTACATTAGGTATTTCTCCTAATGCTATCCCCTCTCAGGCCCCCACCCCTGCAACAGGCCCTGGTGAGTGATGTTCCCCTCCCTGTGTCCATGTGTTCTCATTGTTCAGCTACCACTTAGGATTGAGAACATGTGGTGTTTCGTTTTCTGTTCCTGTGTTAGTTTGCTGAGAAAGGTGGTTTCCAGCTTCATCCATGTCCCTGCAAAGGACATGAACTCATCCTTTTTTATGGCTGCTTAGTATTCCATGGTGTGTATGTACCACATTTTCTTTATCCAGTCTATCATTGATGGCATTTGGGTTGGTTCCAAGTCTTTGCTATTGTGAACAGTGCTGCAATAAACATATGTATACACGTGTCTTTAAAGTAGAATGATTTATAATCATTTGAGTATAAATCCCATAATGTGATTGCTTGGTCAAATGGAATTTCTGGTTCTAGATCCTTGAGGAAACACCACACTGTCTTCCACAAAGGTTGAACTAATTTACACTCCCACCACCAGCGTAAAAGCGTTTCTATTTCTCCACATCCTCTCCAGCATCTGTTGTTTCCTGAATTTTTAATGATTGCCATTCTAACTGGCATGAGATGGTATATCATTGTGATTTTGATTTGCATTTCTCTAATGACCAATGATGATGAGCTTTTTTTCATATGTTTTTTGGATGTATAAATGTCTTCTTTTGAGAAGAACAGCAAAGATTGCTGCCTGTTCCTTCCTCTGGAAGCTTTGTTGCCGGGGGCACCTGCCAGATGCCTACTGGAGCTCTCCTGTATGAGATGCCTGTCAACCCCTGCTGGGAAGTATTTCCCCATCAGGAGGCACGGGGATTAGGGACCTACTTGAGGAGGCAGTCTGTCCCTTAGCAGAGCTCGAGCACTGTGCTAGGAGATCTTCTGCTCTCTTCAGAGCTGGCAGGCAGGAATGTCTAAGTCTGCTGAAGCTGCCCCTGAAGCTTTGCCCACAGTCCCCCAGGTGTTCTGTCCCAGGAAGATGGGAGTTTTATCTATAAGTCCCTGACTGAGGCTGCTGCCTTTCTTTCAGAGATGCCCTGGCTACAGCCTCTTTGCCATGCTGCAGTGGGTTTTGCACCCAGTCTGAACTTCCCAGCAGCCTTGTTTATGCTGTGAGGTGAAAACTGCCTACTTAAGCCTGAGTAATGGAGGACAACCCTCCCCGTCACCAAGCTCAAGCATCCCAGGTCAACTTCAGACTGCTGTTCTGGCAGCGAGAATTTTAAGCCAGTGGATCTTAGCCTGTTGGGCTCCATGGGGGAGGGATCTGCTGAGCTAGACCACTTGGCTCCCCGGCTTCAGCACCCTTTCCATGGGAGTGAACGATTCTGTCTTGCTGGTGTTCCAGGCACCACTGGGGTATGAAAAAGAACTCCTGCAGCTAGCTCAGTGTGTGCCAAAATGGCCACCCAGTTTTGTGGTTGAAACCCAGGGCCCTGGTGGTGTAGACACCCAAGGGAATCTCCTGGTCTGTGGGTTGTGAAGACCATGGGAAAAGCACAGTATCTGGGCCAGATAGCACCGTCCCTTGTGGCACTGTCCCTTGTGGCACAGTCCCTCAAGGCTTCCCTTGGCTAGGGGAGGGAGTTCCCCAACCCCTTAGGTGTCCTGGGTGGGGCAACACCCCACCTTGCTTTAGCTCACTCTCCATGGGCTGCACCCACTGTCTAACCAGTCACAATGAGATGAACCAGGTAGCTCAGTTGGGGATGCAGAAATCACCTGCCTTCTGGGTTCGTCTCACTGGAAGCTGTATATCAGAGCTGTTCCTATTTGGCCATCTTGCCCAGGAATCTTGGAATCATAATTGTTAAATCATAGACTACAAATATAATTTGGACACAGGGGCTCCAATATCTAAGCCAAAACAAAAAAGATTGAAGGATTTTGACTAGGATTCTTGGAAAGTGCAATGCTGTTATAAACAAAATTTTAAAAAGTCAAATGAGAAAAAATTATAAATTACATGACAGATAAAGTGCCAATATTTTTACATCTTAATAGCTATTTTAAATTAATTATACAAAGCCAAATAATGCAGTGAAAATATAAAACAAAGGAACAAGCAGTTAATGCATAAAATAAAAAAAAGACTAATGATATAAAAATATTTAATAGTGAGAAATAAATCATTCAAATCATGGCAACAGTTTATATTAACCATGTTACCTTAAACAATATCCATTAACTTTCTAAGCTTCATTTTGCCAATCTATGAGATTAGAAGTACTAGTTAATTTACAAAGTTTTGGTAAATAGTATATATGATTAATATGTAAAGGACGTACAAAAAGTATTCAATAAACATTGACTATAATTAAGGATAATTTTGCAAGGTTTGCTCTTCAAATATACATACTCTTTTAAAAAATCCATTTATTATAAGGATATACAAAAAAGGGCATTTATATATTGCTTTTCAGTATACAAATTCAAATACATTTCCTAGAGTAAGTTAGAAATTACACATTAGAATGTTTCAGATAGTATCATTTACAACACTGTAATTGTGGAAGTAACTGAGTCTAAGAAGGTTATTGGCTGAAAAAATGTTTATTCATATAATGATATTTTTTCAGTCATCAAAATGATATTTTAAAATATTATATAACAACATTTTAAGACACTTGTGTTATGTTCCTATTTGATAATGTAGGCTCTAAGAGAGTGGGTACAGATATAGATATATATTAGCATATATAATATATAGTGAAAAACTGAAAGGTATATATTTAAATTTTGACAGTGTTGTCCTCAGAGTGATGATATGGGTGAATTTAGTTTCTTATTTTAATTGAAATACCTGTTTAAAACACAGTTTTAAACAGCAATTTTTTAAAAGTTGGCAGGGACAAGCATTTAGGAATCAAGGCAATTCAGATCAATGAAAGCCTGCTTATACACGTTTTCAGCTACACCGCGAAGCTGTAAAAATGACTGCTTGAGGGGCTGTGTATGACAACATATTGTGTCTGGAATTGGTTCCTTCCAGCAGGTTCTTGGTCTCGCTGACTTCAAGAATGAAGCCACAGACTCTTGCGGTGAGTGTTACAGTTTTTAAAGATGGTGTGTCCAGAGTTTGTTCCTTCAGATGTTCAGATGTGTCCAGAGTTTCTTCCTTCCGGTGGGTTTGTGGTCTTGCTGACTTCAGGAGTGAAGCCACTGACCTTCACAGTGAGTGTTACAGCTCTTAAAGGCGGTGCATCTGGAGTTGTTTGTTCCTCTTGGTGGGTTCGTGGTCTCACTGATTTCAGGAGTGAAGCCACAGACCTTCACAGTGAGTGTTACAGCTCTTAAAGGCGGTGCATCTGGAGTTGTTTGTTCCTCCTGGTGGGTTCGTGGTCTCACTGACTTCAGGAGTGAAACTGCAGACTTTTGCAGTGAGTGTAACAGTTCTGACAGGTGGCGTGTCCAGAGTTGTTTGTTCCTCCCGGTGGGTTCGTGGTCTCGCTGACTTCGGGAGTGAGAAGCCGCAGACCTTCGCAGTGAGAGTTATAGCTCTTAAAGGTAGTGCAGACCCAAAGACTGAGCAGCAGCAAGATTTATTATGAAGAGCAAAAGAACAAACTTTCCACAGTGTGGAAGAGGACCTAAGCAGGTTGCTGCTGCTGGCTGGGGTGGCCAACTTCTATTCCCATATTTGGCCCCACCCACATCCTGTTGATTGGTCCATTTTGCAGACCACTGATTGGTCCATTTTACAGAGTGTTGATTGGTGCATTTACAATCCTTTAACTAGACACAGAGTGCTGATTGGTGCATTTACAATCCTTTAGCTAGACACAGAGCACTGATTGGTGCATTTTTGGAGTGGTGATTGGTGCATTTACAATCCTTTAGGTAGACATAGAGTGCTGATTGGTGCATTTTTGCAGAGTGCTGATTGGTGCATTTACAATCCTTTAGTTAGACACAGAGTACTGATTGGTGGGTTTACAATCCTCTAGCTAGACAGAAAATTCTCCAACTTGACCCAGGAAGTCCAGCTGGCTTCACCTCTCAATTCCCCCTCCAAACAGGACACCCCAACTGCTGTTGGGAATTGGGTGATGACCGCTTTAGCTACTTCCTGCTGGATAGGGGTGAAGAAAGGGCCCTTCAGTTGCAGTGTCCTTCAGAGGGGAACTCTTTACGCCAGTGAAAGGGTCAGTGGGTCAGTCCAGGGGTCTGACCCACTGAGTGCTGATTGGTGTGTTTTTACAGAGTGCTGATTAGTGCATTTGCAATCCTTTACAATCCTTTAGCTAGACACAGAGCGCTAATTGGTGCATTTTTACAGAGTGCTGATTGGTGCATTTACAATCCTTTAGCTAGACACAGAGCACTGATTGGTGCGTTTTTACAGAGTGCTGATTGGTGCATTTACAACCCTTCAGCGAGACACAGAGCACTGATTGGTGCATTTTTACAGAGTGCTGATTGGTGCATTTACAATCCTTTAGCTAGACACAGAGCACTGATTGGTGCATTTTTACAGAGTGCTGATTGGTGCATTTACAA